>NC_060282.1:0-73198 GCF_021613505.1 Equus quagga | reverse complement strand
TCACAAGGTTGTAATCTATCATAACATTAATAAAAAAAAAAAATTCTATCCTTCAAAAAAAAAAGATGGTGAAAAATTTAATTCTTCAGAATTTAATAATTATTAAATTTAATTCTACAGAATTTAATAATTCATCAACTCTCTTAACATTAGTAATCTCTTTAATTGCCCAGTCTTCTGATGGGCAGTACCAGGCCCTAAGTGACATTTGGCTAAGAAAATTGAGGTTTAACCTCAATTCTCTGCTTTTGATTTTTCGCCTTGTCTTTGGTCTTTGTAGCCACAAGCTGCGTTTTTACTTTGTATGTTGATTGACTCAGAGTTATTTTTTATGTGTCATTAGTCTTTTTTTCTCTTTCTATCAGATCTTTTCAAGGAGGAGATTTATAAATAATATTTTTTTTGCTTTTATCAAAATAAGGAAAAAAGTCAGTCCTCCAATGCCTAAGAAAGAACTAATTTATTAAATGTTATTTATAAAAAGTTAACCATTTAGCCACTCAGTTATGCTACAGAAGAGTGTTCATTTTCATGAAAAATATTAAACTTATTTTTTATAAAATAGAGCACATTATAAATAAGCATGTATTGGATTATCCTTTTTGTTGTGGGGTAAAAATATTCTGAATATATATATGGCAAGATATTTTAAAGGGGTTGTAGCTGGGTAATAGAAAACTGATGGGATTGAGTTTTTTCTCTCTTTTTAAAATTTAATTAGCACATACTGCTTTTGTAATTAATAAACTGTTTATAATTAAGCAAAAAGAAAAAGTCTCCTTGTCATAAACCAGCAGAAATGCCTGTGGTGACCCTTTGTGTTCTCTTGAAGCACGTTGCTCCCAGAATGGTGTTTTAATTGACAGGTTGCTTGTTGATGACCCTGCGGGTGGAGGACTGTGGCACACTCATCATGGTGGTATAGAAGATAGCTTTTGGTCTAAAGTAGACCCACTAAAAATTTGCTAGATAAATAAGAAATGTTTGCAGTTAAATGAGAAATATTGTGAATGAAGAGTAATGGGTTGCTTGTGGGGAAGTCAGGTAAGTTAACTACCATAGGCTGGACACAAGAAGGTTTGGTGTTTTCTTGTGTTAGCTCATTTATCTATCACTTTGTAGATAACGGTGTCATCATCACTTAAGGTGTTTGCTTGTTATCACACAGACCACACACGGTAGAGATATAATTTAGTTATAGTTTGAGAAATCTTTGTTCCTATTTTGAATCATCTTTAGCTGACTACCATGAGCCTCTATTTTACAATTATATTATAAAATGATGTAACTCCTATTTCTTTAACTGCATGAGAATTTCATACCTGTTCCAATAAATCTTTGTATTATTTAAAAGCCTATGCCATGTCTTTGAAAATAAATTTGCCCTCAGTTTATGTAACTGCAATTTCTATTATATCTGATATTCTTGTGCTAATGTATATGTCACATAAAGAAACACCAAGAAAAGATAAAATGATAAATCATGATTACATCTTACAATTCAGTGTGCTGAAATGGTGAACAATTATGGTTTCAATTTTCCTAGAGTAGCCTTTTGTTGTCTGTATTATAAAATAAAATTCACGATTTTGATGAAGATGAATGCATGGAGTACACACATATTGATAGTAGATATTATCTAAAATTAATGTGAATTTCTAGTAAATGTTACTTTTGCAGAGAAAAATATATATATTGATGACTGGATGCTAATCATTCTTAAGTCACATATCAATTACAAGTACATAGTGAACATGTTATATGCTCAGTAGTATATCTGACAAAACTTATCTTCACAATAATTCTGTATTTTCTCATGTGATACATTTATATATTGCGATGTGATCACCACTGTAGCATTGGCTAGCACCTCTATCACATCACATAATTATTTAATTTTTAAGAACAATTAAGATCTAGTCTCTTAGCAACTTTGAAGTTTATAATACGGTATTGTTGACTATTCATTATGTTGTGTACTAGATGTCCAGAACGTATTCATCTTCTAGTTGTATTTTTGTACCCTTCGGCCAACCTCTCCTCAATTCCCCCATCTCCCAATCCCTAGTAATCACCATTCTTCTCTGTTCCTATGAATTTAGCTTTTTTAGATTCCACATGTAAGCGATATCATACAGTATTTGTCTTTTTCTTTCTAACTTATCTCATTTAGCATAATGCCCTTAGTTTGATTCCCATTCACGTTGTTGCAGTTGTCAGGATTTCCTTCTTTCTTATGGATGAAATATATATATACATATCTTCTTTATACATTTATCCAAAGAAGAATTGGGTTGTTTTCATATCTCAGCTATGGTGAATACTGCTTCAATAAACATGGAAAGTGCAAATATCTTTTCAATATTCTCTTTTCATTTTCTTTGGATACATACCCAAAAGTGGAATTACTGGACGTATGGTAGTTCTAGTTTTGAGTTTTTGGGAAACCTCTATATAGTTTTCCACAGGGTTGAATCAATTTATATTTTTAAAAAATTATTTTATCAAGGTCATATTGGTTTATGACATTGTGTAATTTCAAGTGTATTATATATCAGTTTCTGTATAGACTGCATCTGGTTCACCCCCAATAGTTGAGTTTTTATCTGTCACCATACACACGTGTCCCTTTACCCCTTTCACCCTCGCCTCCATCCCATCCCCCTCTGGTAACCACTATTATGTTCTCCTTAGCTATGTGTTTGTTTATCTTCCACATATGAGTGAAATCATAAGGTGTTTGTCTTTCTCTGTCTGGCTTATTTTGCTTAACATAATACCCTCAAGGTCCACCCATGTTGTTGCAAATAGAATGATTTTGTCTTTCTTATGGCTAAGTAGTATTCCATTGTGTATATATATATATATATATATATATATATATATATATACACACACACACACACACACATACCACATCTTCTTTATCTTTTCATCACTTAATGGGCACTTGGGTTGCTTCCATGTCTTGGCTATTGTGAATAATGCTACAGTGAACATAGTAGAGCATAAGTCTCCTTATATTGTTGATTTCCAGTTCTTTGGATAAATACCCAGCAGTGGGATAGCTAGGTCATATGGTATTTCTATTATTAAATTTTCAAGAAATCCCCATACTATTTTCCATAGTGGCTGCACCAGTTTGCATTCCTACCAGCAGTGTAGGATGTTTCCCTTTCCTCCACATCATTTCCAATATTTGATATTTTTTGTTTTGTTAATTATAGCCATTCTCATAGGTGTACGGTGATATCTCATTGTAGTTTTTATTTAAATTTCCCTAATAATTAATGATGTTGAACATCGTTTCATGTGCCTGTTGGCCATCTATGTATTTTCTTTGGAAAAATGTTCAGTTCCTTTGCCCGTTTTTTGATCTGGTTGTTTTTATGTTGTTGAGTTATATGAGTTCTTTACATATTTTGGAAATTAACCCCTTGTCAGATATATGATTTGCAAGTATTTTCTGCCAGTTGGTGGGTTGTCTTTTCGTTTTGGTGTCTGTCATGGTTTTCTTTGCCTCGCAGGAACTTTTTAGTCTGATGTAGTCCTATTTGTTTATTTTTCCTTTTGTTTCCCTTGCCTAAGGACACATCGTGTTTGAAAAGATAATGCTAAGACCAATGTCAAAGAGTGTACCTCATATATTTTCTTCTAGGACTTTTATGGCTTCAGGTCTTACATTCAAGTCTTTAATCCATTTTGACAATTTTTGTGTATGGTATAAGATAATGGTCTGCTTCATTCTTTATCATGAGGCTGTCCAGTTTTCCACACACCATTTATTGAAGAGACTTTCCTTTCTCCATTGAGTTCTTGGAGACTTTGTCAAAAATTAGCTGTCCATAGATGTGTGGTTTTATATCTGGGCTTTCAGTTCTGCCATTGATCTGTATGTCAGTTTTTGTGTCAGTACCATGCTGTTTTGGTTACCATAGCTTTGTAGTATGTTTTGAAGTCAGAGATTGTGATGCCTCCAGCTTTGTTCTTTATTCTCAGGATTGCTTTGGCTATTTTGGGCCTTTTGTTATTCCACATAAATTTCAGGATTTTTTGTTCTATTTCCGTGAAGACTATCATTGGGATTCTGATTGGGATTGCACTGAATCTGTAGATTGTTTTAGGTAATAAGGGCATTTTAACTATATTTATTCTTCCAATCTATGAGCATAGAATATCTTTCCATTTCTTTATGTCCTCTTCAATTTCTTTCAATAATGTCTAATAATTTTTGGTGTATAGGTCTTACACCTCCTTAGTTAAATTTATTCCTGGACATCTTATTCTTTTTGTTGTGATTGTAAATGGGATTGTATTCTTGAATTCTCCTTCCTCTAGTTCATTATTAGTGTATAGAAATGCAACTGACTTGTGTAAGTTGATTTTTACCCTGTAACTTTGCTGTAGTCATTGATTATTTCTACTAAGTTTCTGGTGGATTCTGTAGGATTTTCTATATACAGGATCATGTCATCTGCAAACAGCAAGAGTTTCACTTCCTAATTTCCAATTTGGATACCTCTTATTTCATTTTCTTGCCTGATTTCTCCAGCCGAAACCTCTGGTACTATGTTGAATAGGAGTGCAGAGAGTGGGCTCCATTGTCTTGTTCCTCTTCTCAGAGGGATGGCTTTCAGTTTTTCACGATTGAATATGATATTGGCTGTGGGTTTGTCATATATAGCCTCTATTATGTTGAGATACTTTCCTCCTATACCCATTTTATTCAGAGTTTTATCATAAATGGCTGTTGGATCTTGTCAGATGCTTTCCCTGCATCTATTGAGATGATCATGTGATTTTTATTCTTCCTTTTGTTAATGTGGTATATCGCATTGATTTGTGGATGTTGAACCATCCCTGCATCCTTGATATAAATCCCACTTGATCATAGTGTATGATCCTTTTAATGTATTGCTGTATTCAGTTTACTAATATTTTTTTGAGGAGATTTGCATCTATATTCATCAGAAATATTGCTCTGTAATTTTCCTTCTTTGTGCTGTCTTTGTTGGGTTTTGGTATCGGGGTGATTTTAGTCTCATAGAATGAGTTAGGAAGCATTTCATTTTCTTCAATTTTTTGGAATAGTTTGAGAAGGATGGGTATTAAATCTTCTTTGAATGTTTGCTAGAATTCTCTAGGCAAGCCATCTAGTCCTGGACTTTTGTTTTTTGGGAGGTTTTGGAATACTGTTTTGATCTCTTTTCTTGTGATTGGTCTATTCGGATTCTCTGTTTCTTCCTGATTCAGTTTTGGGAAGTTGTATGATTCTAAGAATGTATCCATTTCTTCTACGTTATCCAATTTGTTGACATACAGTTTTTCATAGAATTCTCTTATAATCGTTTGTATTTCTGTGGTATCCATTGTAATTTATCCTCTTTCATTTCTTTCTTTCTTTCTTTTTTGAGGAAGATTAGCCCTGAGCTAACATCTGTCTCCAATCCTCCTCTTTTTGCTGAGGAAGGCTGGCCCTGAGCTAACATCTATGCCCATCTTCCTCTACTTTATATGTGGGATGCCTACCACAGCATGGTTTGCCAAGTGGTGCCATGTCCACACCCGGGATCCAAACCAGCGAACCCTCGGCTGCTGAAGCAGAATGTGCACACTTAACCACTGTGCCTCCGGGTCGGTCCCTCCTCTTTCATTTCTAATTTTATTTATTTGAGCCTTCTCTCTTTTTTTCTTAGTGAGTCTGACTAAAGGTTTGCCAATTTTGTTTATCTTTTCAAAGAAACAACTCTTAGTCAATTGATTCTACTGTTATTTTGGTCTCTATTTTATTTATTTCTGCTCTAATATTTATTATTTCTCACATTCTGCTGACTTTGGGCTTTGTTTGTTCCTCTTTTACTAATTCTGTTCTGTATAGTCTAAGATTATTTATTTGAGATTTTTCTTGTTTGTTAAGGTAGGCCTATAATGCTATAAGTTTCCCTCTTTGTACCGTTTTTGCTCTGTCCTATAGGAATTGCTATGTAGTGTTTTCATTTTCATTTTTCTCCAGGTATTTTTTTAATTTCTCCTTTGATTTATTCATTGATCCAATGGGTGTTCAGTAGCATGTTGTTTAGTCTCCACATAATAGTGACTGTCCTGGCTTTTTTCTTGTAGTTGATTTCAAGTTTCATTGCATTGTGGTCAGAAAAGATGCTTGATATGATTTCAATTTTCTTAAATTTGTTGAGGCTTGCCTTGTTTCCTAGCATATGGTCTATCCTTGAGAATGTTTCATGTGCACTTGAGAAGAATGTGGATTCTCCTGGTTTGGGATGGAGTGTTTGACATATGTCTATTAAGTCCACCTTGTCTAGTCTTTGTTTAAGGCCACTATTTCCTTTTTGACTTTCTGGATGATCTATCCATTGATGTAAGTGGGGTGTTGTGGTGACCTACTAATGTTGTGTTACTGTCAATTTCTACCTTTAGGTCTGTTAATAGTTGCTTTATATACTTTGGTGCTCCTGTGTTAGGTGCATATATATTCATAAATCTTATGTCCTCTTGGTGGAATGTGTCTTTTATTACTAATACTACCCCTTTTTGTCTCTCATTATCTTTTTTATCTTGATGTTTGCTTTGTCTGATGTAAGTATGGCAACACCTGCTTTCCTTTGCTTGACAGTTGCTTGGAGTATCATCTTCCATCCTTTCACTCTGAGCCTATGTTTGTCTTTAGAGCTGAGATGTGTTTCCTGGAGGCAACGTATTTTTGGATCTTGCTTTTTAATCCATCCGGCCACTCTGTGTCTTTTGATTGGAAAATTCAATGCATTTACCTTTAGAGAGATTATTTATATATGAGGGCTTGATACTACCATTTTATCTCTTGTTTTCTGGGTGTTCTATATTTCCATTGTTTCTTTTATCTTGTATTTCTGACTGCCATTTCAGTTTGGTGGTTTTCTGTGATGGTTTTCTCAGTTTTCTCTTTATTTGTGATTTATGACTCTGCTCTGATTTTTTGTTTGGTTTACCATGAGGTTTGTATAAAAGATCTCGTAGATGAGGTAGTCCGTTTTCTGATAGCCTCTTACCTCCATTAGCTTATTCACATTCCATCCCTCCCTCTTCCCCTTCTGAGCTATTGCTGTCACAAATTATTTTTTGTGTTATGAGTTTGTGACTAAATTGAAGTGTTCATACTTATTTTTGATGCTTTCCTTCCCTTTATCTCTTATGTTATATGTAAGTGTTTTCTAACCTATTCTGATAGAGAGCTGCAATTTTCTGATTTTGTCTATTTATCTCCTTGCCCAAAGCTTTGTAGACCTTTGCCTTTTTGTTTAAAGTCTTAGTTCTCTTTCCTCCTCCACCTGATGCATTTCTATATTTATATCCTCTAATTCACTAATTCTGTCCTCCACAAATTCCACTCTATTTTTTATGGTTTCTACAATATATTTTATCTCATTAATTGTGCTCTTCATATTCAGAATTTCTGTATAGTTCTTTTAAGGCTTCATTCTCTTTGGTGAAGTATTCCTTCTATTCATTAATTTTTTTCCTGAACTCATTGAGCTGGTCTTTCTGAGTTTTCTTGTAACTTTTTAAGTTTCTTTCTGAGAGCTATTTTGAATTCTCTGTCATTTAGATTGTAATCTTCTGTGACTTCAGCATTAGTTTCTGGAGACTTGTCATTTTCCTTCTCTTCTGCAGTGTTACTATAGTTCTTTATGGTGTTTGATGAATTGATCCTCTTCTGGTGCATTTTTAGTAGTAGCACATCCCAGATTCCACTTGCCACCACTTGGTGGGGGGGGCGGGGAGGAACTATGTTTTCTGATCCCACCCCATTTGTTGGCAGTTAGACCAGTTGGGCCACATGGGCTGGGCACAGCTGTTCAGAGGGTTGTGCTCAGGAGGATGTGGCCTCTGTGCTTATAGGTGGGTCACTGCTGGGCTACTGCTCTCAGTGGGTGGATAGTGCTCACATGGGCAGGGCCACTGCACTCAGCATGCAGATCTGGCTAAGCTGCTGCACTAGGCAGAAGTGGTGCTTTTGTGCAGGCTGCCACTGTGCTTCTCGGTGGGTCTGCAAGAGCTGCTGTGCTTGGTGTGTGGGGCACCTCCACATGGGCTAAGCTGCCACCACTTGGTGGGGAGCATTCATGTTGGCAGGACCACGTCAGTAGGTGGGTGCTCCCACAGGCTGGGCTACCACTCCAAAAGTGTTCACACGCAGGCTGGGCTGCCCTGCCTGCACTCACAGTCACACTGGCTGCTGTGTGAGAATCTGTGACCTGGACCATTGTCCCCAGGGAGGAAGAGAAGTCCACTCACCTAGTTCCACTGCTTCCTGGGATCCAGTCCACCCACCTTCAGATGTATGGCTGTCTGGATCTCTCAGGTGTCCTCTTGTGTAGGGAATCTTCTGTTGGTTAATGAATGTCCATTTGGATGTAACTTAGAGGGGAGAGACAAAAGGAAGAACTCACTCTACCATGATGCTGCCATCACCTCATATTTACATTTTTACCAACAGTGCACAAGGGTTCCCTTTTCTCCATATCCTCACCAACACTTATCTCTTGTCTTCTTGATGATAGTCATTTTAACATGTGTGAAGTGATATCTTATTGTGGTTTTTGACTTGCATTCCTCTGCTTATTAGTAATGTTGAGGATCTTTTCATGTGCCCTTTGGTTATTTGTATGGTTTCTTTGGAAAAATGTCTATTCAATTCCTCTGCCTATTTCTTAATCAGATTGCTTGTGTTTTTGGTATTGAGTTGTATGAGTTCTTTATATATTCTGGATATTAGTGCTTTTATCTGATACATGGTTTGCAAGTATTTTGTCCCATTTCACAGGTTTCCCTTTTATTTTGTTGATCGTTTCTTTTACTGTCCAGAAGCTTTTTAGTTTTATGTAGTTCCACTTAATTTTTTTGTTTGTTGTTGCTTGTGCTTTTGGTGTCATATTCAAAAAATTAATTGCCAGGATCCATGTCAAGGAGCTTCTTCCTTATATTTCTTCTAGGAGTTTTATGGTATCAGGTCTTAAGTTTAATTTTGAGTTTTGCTTATGATAGAGAGCAAATTATACAAGCCTCAATGGCAGTTTGGCTCTAACTAACTAAGTGGTATCTCATGTAGACATCTAGTACAAGTTGCCCTTTCAGTCTTTGAGCCTCAAATTCCATAAATCTGACACAAATATTCACTGATAACTTTATATAAAGCCAAAGTTTGCATCAAATTCCTTGGAATCTCAGAAATTAATATTCTTCTTTATTATATTTTTTTAGATGAAATCAGTGAAGAACTTGGTAAGTTCTGTGTTTCTCTCCTATGCCAAATTAAAAACAATGCCTGTGTCTTCTCAGAACACTTAACAATCTCTTTGATTGGTTGCAGACCAAAGAAAAGTCCTGGGAGAGGCAGGTAAGTGAAGTCAAGATTCTCACTATTGACACACCGTATGTAGTTACCTATAAGAGCCCATGTCTTTCCCAGTTATCTAGCTAACCTAGAATGTTTCTATCCATTTGTAGGTCTGAATAAAGCTCGAAGATTTGCAGGTAAATGCCAAGTGAAAAATATATGGTTAAGAATGACTTTATGCCTGTCATTTAATGTCTCTGGAATTCTATTGCAAAAGAAAAAGATTTTGCCCACCTAATCTATAAGACATATTTGAACTTAGAAAATCACTTGATTTTGGATATTTGGACCTAATGTTAAATAAGAACCAAGTTACTAAATAGGAGAAATTTTATTTTAGAAAAGACTGCTTTAAATGAACACCCAAGCTATGCAAAGCACTGATACAATGTGATTGGTCATCTTTTTCTGAATTGCAAGTTGTAGATCAGTCAGAAATGTCTTCATTTTATCCTACTTCCACAATATGGCAACCACCAGATTATCCAGAGCCAAGGAAGATGAGTAAAATATAAGATTTTATTTCTAGTCTCTCCTGTCTTATCTTGAAACCTCAATTCCTTATGTCTATGAAGTCATTCTCATCAGGATACAAACACGCTGTTATTCTTCCTATCTTAAAAAAAGAGGTAAAGAACAATCTCTATATGACTACTAACCAATTTATCTTTCCTTTACAACAAAACTCTACTAAATAGTTGTAAATACACATTCTCTCTAATTTTTATCCTCCCATTTCTCTTCATCTCATCCATAAAAAGGCCAAAATCCTGAAAATGATCTTGATAGGCATAAATGACTCTGACCCCTTTCTCTTCTTATTGCCTTTCTAATTCCATCCCCTTCCTTCTCTCTCTTACTCTCCTTCAGCTTCACTGGACACTTCCCTCTCCTTGAACACACTGGGCATGCTTCAGCCTCTGTTCTTTGCAGATAGGGTTTTCTCCCTGACATTTCTCTATCTCTCTGTTAAACTTTTCGCTTTATCTATGGTTGGCATAATGTTTCTATTGCAAATATTGAGGAAACAGTATGAGATTTGGACCATTGTTAGACCTTTCATAGGACAGTGCCCACGTATCCCTCTAACCTTATTGGCTGCATCCTTGGAACTTCTGATATAACACCACAAGTCATTTTCACAGATGAAATGGTATGGGATGCATACAGACAAAGTTTATTTTTTTATTTTCTGTGTATATAAAAAGGAAATTGGAATGTAATCTACTTTGTTCCTCACCCCTGCTTTGACCTTTCTCTTAGAGGCTGAAAAGTCTTATCTTAAGTCTTAAAATCAATTGATGTACTCCTTTTTCTGCAGAAGACATAATATTGGATAAAGCCACTGCTCACCCTTACCTTGCTGTGTCAGATGATGAGAAATGTGTGAAATCTGTTCCAGAAAAACAGGACCTTCCTGACAATTCTGAGCGATTTGATACTCTGGTGGCTGTGCTCGGTCAAAACAGCTTCTCTGATGGTGAGCATTACTGGGAGGTTGAAGTAGCAGGGAAGAACAGGTGGGCAATAGGACTGTGTGTGGACTCAGTTAACCGGAAAGGGCAAGACATCTCTGCTGGCCCTGAGAATGCCTTCTGGACCATATCCCTGAAGAATGATGTATACAAAGCCCTTTCCACCCCCCCGTTCCGTTCTTAATGTCCCAGAACCTCCCTTGATAGTGGGTATTTTTCTGAGATACGAGAAAGGGTTGATCTCTTTCTACAATGTGACAGACTTTACCATTCTCCACACTTTCAAAAGTAAGTTTACTCAGCCCCTGAAGCCATATTTCTATCCTGGACGTCTCAGTCAGGATAACAGTAATGGCCTCACCATTCTTGAGGTATCAGCAACAGATCCTGCTGTCTCTCTTGCTGTCTCTCTTTAGAACACAGCTAGATAGTACAGGGCTCATCTGCATGGATCATGAAAGCATGGAGCCATTTCCCAACCAGAAGGCTGCAAGCTGGGGAATGTAAGGATTTGCTCTCAGGACCCAGTCTCCTTCACAGTCTTGTGGGAGACTGAGAATAATTCCTCTCATTGGGCATTTCCACTGCTCATCTCTGCAACCCATCTTCCCTTAATGCACTTTCTTTAAACCCTTTTGATTTTAAGAAATGCAAAGCTCTCTCATCCTTCCTAGATTTGAGGGTAAGATTCTGAAACTAGTTAGCTACTTTCCTCAACAAATCACTGACTACATTTCTCAGTGTGCATTATAGCAGATGGATTTATGTATGTTTCTGTTTCACCAATAAGTTTCGGCTCCTCAAGGCCAGAGACCATGTGCTATTTGTTTTTTTACCATCTTTGTGTCAAAATGAGTGCTTTAAGCAGGTTCCTATACTGGATAACGTTGAATTCAGTATAATTGAATCCTATCTACAACCAGACTGACACATGTGTTCAATGACATTTTTATGCATCTTCTACCATTTTTCGTAGCCCCTTCTCTGGCTCCTTTAAGGCATATGACTATAAATTATGCGTCTGAGATATAACCCATGCTATCTGCCTCTGAAGCCCATGCCATTAAGCATTACACTGTGGTGTCTAATATAAATGGTATATGGTCCTACATACCACCCATAGACAGGCTAAAATTAAAGAAAACAAAAACAATGAAGTAGTAGAGCTGACACATGTTGCTGGAGGGAGTATAAAATGGTACAATACATTTTAGAAAAAGCTTGGCAGTTTCTTATATAGTTAAACATATAACTATTCTATGATCAGCAATTCAACTTCTACGTATTTACTCCAGATAAATGAAAGCATATGGATACAAGAGCTTGTCCAAGAATGGTCATGGCAGATTTATTAACAATAGCTATAAACTAGAAACAACAGAAATGTCCATCAATGGGAGAATGTATAAATACATTTCAAGACATTTATTCAGTGGGGTAGTATTCGAAATTTAAAAATAATAAATACTTATATATGCAATAATATGAATGATTCTCAAAGATATGCTGAGCAAGAGAAACGACACAATTTACATAGTGTTATATTTCCATATGAAGGAAGTTCTTAGAGATAAAATTAATGTATCATGAACAAATCAGATAAGTAGTTGCTTTGGGGACAGATTGGGAATGAGCATAAGTTAACTTTCTGGAGTAATAGAAATGTTATATATCTCAATAGGGATAAGGATTTCATTGATGTATGCATGGGCCAAAATACATCTGGGTGTATATTGAAAATTTTTGCATTTCATGGTGTGGCTGTCGTTCTCCAAGGTGGCCCCACTGTCCCTTGTCTCCTGTTACTAATGCCTTTTTGTAGATACTCCATCACTGAATAAGAGTTATGACCAATAGAACACAGTGGAGTTAACAGCACTCCAGGTTAGGTCCTAAAAGGCATTGCAGCATCTGCTTTTATCCCTTGGGTCTCTCACTCTGGGAAAATCAGGCACTATGCCATGAGGGCGTGCAAATAGTCTTATTGAGAGGCTCATGTGAAGAGAAACCAAATCCTCCTGCTAATAGCCATGAGGATGAGTCACTTTGAAGTGGCTCATCCAGCCCCGTCTAACCAACACTGGACTGCAACTTCATGAGAGATGGAGCCACAACCACCCAACCAAGTCCCCAAATGCCTGAACCACAGGAATCATGAAAAATTGATATGAATGATTGTTGTTCTTTTAAGTAACTAAGTTTTGAGATGATTTGCTACCTGGCATTGAATAAGTAACGTACAATGTTTGTAAATTTTAAATCAGAAAGTAGTGAATTATAAATAAAAGCTCTGTTTAATATTTTTTGCAATGTTATTATTTAGCAATTCTAAAATATTTTTTGTTTATTTAGGTTTAAAAAATGAGTAAATATATTAAGAATAATAAGACCCAGAATTTTCTTCAGTAGAAAAGATAGTTATACCTATGAAAAAGAGGGAAGGATAGAATGTACCCTATGATGTTTTGAATTGAAATTGGATGTATCAGTATAAACTCCTAACATAAATATATGTGTTATTATTAACATTATTAATCATTGTCATAAAATATTAATTATATAATAGATTATAATATATATTATAATAATATTATACATATCATGTCATATTATATATAATATTGTGTAAATATTATATATACGTATACATCTGTCTGCTGAAGAGGACCTACGTGCCCAGTAGCAATGACCACACTTAGTGACCAGATTTTCATTTTTAACTTATTCTGCACCAAAAGGAACCAGGGATCTTTGGAGAAAAGCTTGATTCCAGGGAAGAGGAAGGTAAAGAAAGTATAAGATAAGCCTGCAACATCTTATACTAGAAAGTGAGTTCTCAAATATTAATGGGGACGTATTTAAAGGATACACAACTAGAAATGTTCTTCTGGCTAAATTTGAGACATCATCATCTTCATCATCATCGTCATCATAGAAATTAAGTAAATAAAATTCTGTGGCTCTTACTGATATAAATCAATAATTAGTCTATTAGGGGCCAGCCTGGTGTTGCAGTGGTTAAGTTCACACGTTCCACTTAAGTGGCCCAGAGTTCACCAGTTTGGATCCCTGGTGCAAACCTATGCACCGTTTGTCAAGTCATGCTGTGGCACATGTCCCACATATAAAAGAGGAAGATGGGCACAGACCTTAGCTCAGGGCCAACCTTCCTCAGCAAAAAGAGGAGGATCGGTGGCAGATGTTAGTTCAGCGCTAACCTTCCTCAAAAAATAAAAAAAAAAGAATAATAATAGCGAATGAATAAATAGCGACAAACGGAAAGGTCTTTCAAACATTACAATTCCAACTAATAAGTGTAGAAGGAAGTTAGAAGTATGATATGAAACAAGCTATTTACATAGTCTCAAATTATCTCCCTACAAAATAGTGGTTTCATGTCATAACTTGACAGTTGATAGACCTGATGGACACTACCTAAAGTAAACGATCATAGGATCACTAATATCAGATATTGGAACAAGCCAACATTATGTGCCTCCTAATAATGCACTGAGAGTGATGCTACCTCACCTTCTTGATCTGTCTTCCAAAAATACTTAATTTAAATGTAATCATGAGAAAACTTCAGACAAAACCAAATTGTAGAATATTCTATAGAATAACTATCTTGTTCAAAATGCAAAGTGAAGAAAATTCAAGGTCAAAGAATCTTAAAAGCATGAGAATGCAAAGCAATACATGGTCCTAAATTTAATTCTCTAACAGAAAAAAAATAGTTACAAAGGACATCATTGGGAAAAATGACAGAATTTGAATATGGACTATGCATCAGATAATAGTATTACATTGACGTTAAGTTTCTTGACTTCAAAAATTGTACTTGGTATCATAAATATCCTTCTTCTTTGGAAATGCACAGTAAATTAGTAGATTATTGAGTGAAATAAAAACACAGTTTCTGGGGCCAGCCCTGTGGCTGTGTGGTTAAGTTCACCTGCTCTGCTTCTTTGGCCCAGGGTTTTGCTGGTTTGGATCCTGGGCACAGACATAGCACTGCTCGTCAAGCCATGCTGAGGCAGTGTCCCATATAGCACAACCAGTTGGACCTACAGTTAGAATATACAACTACTTACTGGGGGGCTGTGGGGAGAAGAAGAAGAAAAAAAAAGATTGGAAATCTTTAAAAAAAACAACACAGTGTCTTCAGTTAATTTTCAAATGGGTCCAAGAATTTTATGTATTTACACATATATAAAGCAAATAAATGGACCTTGAGGACATTATACTAAGTGAAATAAGTGAGACAGAGAATAACAAATACTGTGTGATCTCACTTATATGTGGAATCTAAAACAAAACAAAACAATCTCAGATACAAAGAAGAGACTGGTGGTTGCCACAGTTGGAGTTGGGGGGTTAAATTAGTGAAGGTAGTCAAAAGGTATAAACTTCTATTTATAAGATAAATGGATCCTAGAGATGTAATTATATCATGGTGACTATACTTAATACTGTATTGTATATTTGAATGTTGCTGAGAGTAGATTTTTTTCTGCTTTTTTTCTCCCCAAATTCCCCCAGTGCATAGTTTTATATTTTAGTTGTGCGTCCTTCTATTTGTGGCATGTGGGACGCCGCTTCAGCATGGCCTGGTGAGCTGTGCCACGTCCGCACCAGGACCCAAACCAGAGAAACCCTGGGCCACCGAAGCGCAGCGCCTGAACTTAACCATTCAGCCACGGGGCTGGCCCCGCTGAGAGTAGATCTTAAAAGTTCTCATCATAAGAGAAAAATATTGTAACTACGTGTGGTAGTGGATGTTAACATTACCACAATAAGCTAGACTTATCATAGTAATTATTTCCATATATGTATATATATATATATACACACACACACACACACATACGTATATAGAATTTTTATGTCATACACTTGAAACTAATATAATGTTATATGTCAAAACAAAATGAAACAAAAGGTAACTGAATGGCCCCAGTCAAATAACCTCTGCTTCCTTCTAAAAATGCATTGGGCAGATAATATCTATCAATATACATATCCATCGTGTCATTTTCTATCGTGGAAGTAAGGTAGTGTTGATAAAACCCTAATGGAGAGAAAAATATTCCACAGTAAGATTGTAAGCCAATTTGTAACAATATATTCCTTCTTCCAGTGGCTTTCCTGACATTTCACCCACCATCCACATAAAAAAGGATTAGTAAAAAAGCTTTTAAATGTGACCTATCGAGATCACATCACTTGCTATTCTATGATCCAGAACAAATTTAGCACTTACCGGAAGATATTGTTGTTAAGAACACTAGCTATTCTATACCCTCATTCACAGAAATTAGGTGCATGTATGCTAGAAGAAAAGAGAAAAAAATGCAATGTCTGAAATTCCTTATTACATATGCTTTGTATTATTGTTTTAACAGCCCAAGAATTTGATACCTAAAGAGTCTGATGACAGAAATAGTCTTGATTTCTTACCTAATAACCGTTCTTCCCTTCTTCCTTCCTGAAATAATTCCAATTTGGCCATGACCTTAGACCTCTCTCTGCCTTAGAGGAAAATGACAGAAACCCCAATCTCAAGGTCAGGTTTAATTATTCTTCCTTGCCAAAGATTGACAATAAAATGGGCAAATGAACAGAATAAAATGGATGTGAACAAGCATATATTTCCTGGAGGCCTTTCAGAAAATATAGTTTTCTTTTGCTGTTTTGAGATAGTTTCCAGAAACAGTATTCTCTCTTTCATCTTTTGTGTTATATGATACAAGGCCCACAAGAGCTATACACATTTATTCAATAAATTTTATTTATTGCCTTATATATGCCATTTGCAGTTCTGGGTTCAAGAAAGACAGAAGGAACAAAACTAGTCACTGTTTTCAGAGGCTTAAAATATATTGCAGGGAAATAAACAACTAGTAAATAGATACATAGCATCTTAGTTGAGAAAAATAGAGCTGATTAAGGGAATGGAAATGTACAAAGATATTTGCTATGGCACTGCCAAACAAGGCCATGTGATGAGATATAAATCTGAAGGGAATGTAGGGAGCAATGCAGGTGGACCCCCATAAGAAGTATAGAGGGACTATTAGGTGCAAAGTCACCAAGGGGAGCTTCTTTGCTTTGTTTGAGAGCATCAAGGGTCCAAGGTGTTTAGAGCAGAGTGAGTGAGGAGAGAATGGAAGAAGCTGAGATCAGAAAAATTCGTCAGGTCATTATAAATTCCTTGGGTTTTATGATGATGAAGATAGGAAGCCATTGTAGGAGTTGTGAGCAGAAAAGCAATATTGATCTGACTTATGTTTTTAAAAATTTGTTCTGACTACTGTGTAGAGAAAAGGTTGGTGGGGATAGGGACAAGAATGGAAAACAAAGATTCATTTGGAGGACCATCTTCTCATAAGCCTAATAATAAAACTCACACAGAGAAGAAAGCAGAACCAAAGGAACTACATAGAATTGAAATTATACCCAAAGAACTGAAGGAACCAGAGTCTTGGCTATTTTTGCAGTTGTATCTTTTTGAGTCAGTACTGTCCAATTTCAGTTGGCATTGTTTTGCTTCAGATGAAATAATCCTGATACAGTCACATTGAAAATTCCTAAACAGCCTAGGGCCCATCAATGGACGAATGGAATACTACTCAACCATTAAAAAAAGGTGGAATCTTGCCATTTGTGACAACATGGATGGAATTGGACAGCATTATGCTAAGTGAAATAAGTTAGATGGAGAAGGCCAAGTACCTTATGATTTCATTCTTACGTGGAAGATAAAAAACAACAACAATGACAACAAACAAAACATAGATATAGAGAATAGATTGGGGGTCACTGGGGGGAAGGGAGGAGGGGGAATGCAAAAGGAGTAAAAGGCCACATGTGTACAGTGATGGATGGTAATTAGACTTTGGATGGTGAACATGATGTAGTCTACACAGAAATCAAAATATAATGATGCACACCTGAACTTTAAGAGAAGCAAAGTCATGTTTTTGTGTTTTAGCAGTCTTTTGTCTCTCAATGCCAGGGAGGATCTTTTTATGGTGTCATGCCCCACGTCAGAGGGAAAATGCACAAATTGGAAACCTACTGAGGCCACATTTGAGTAACAAAGAGGGGTAGAAGGAGAATTTTAAGGCATTTTTTCCCTAAAGTTTATATGTTATCAAGATCATAGACATTGGAGATCATCTGAAGTGTTATGTCTTTATCAAAAGTTTGTTAGACTTTCAACAGGCCTGGTCTGGACATCTTGGGAAAGCTGTCTCATCAGATGCTGTCTGCTTCAATTCCAGAAAATCTCTACTTTCATGTCACCAGATGATGTGCAGGTGCAGTCAGGGTTCGATGCTTTCTTTAGGTGTGTCACATGAATCCATGAGTTTATTCCCTGGTGTTTCATGGCACAAAAGTTAATTCGTGGTTCCAGATAAGGGTCTTTTCAGTGAGATTGAAGAGAATTCTTCTAGAAATGTCTTTTCCAATAGACAATCTCAGGTTGCAAAGTGTGATGCTTAAGATTTTCATCTCCCTCAAGTGCACTGTGTAAAGATTGCTCAGCTGAAACATGGTTATTTTTAATAGAAACAATTAGGCATTTGCAATATTAGAGTATATCTCCTTTTATTAGCGGTGGGTCAAAAGAGGCAGGAGCCCAGGGCCATGGGCATCCCATGACTATCTGGGAGGGTGAGAGTTTATGAGTTCCAAAGAGGGTAGATCTAAATTTTAGAAGAACCAATGGTAATGCTTTTGGCCAAAGTATTTGGAGGTTCTCTACAAATTTTGCCAATTGAGTCTAAATAATGTGTGTTCAACTGAACCAGAAGATTGAGGGTGGTGAGCACAATGAAAGTGTTGCAAAAGTTATCAAACAGCACAGACTTGTCAAAGTACCTGACCAGTAAAATTTTTTTTTTTTTTATCACTCTAAAGCTCAAGATGAGTTAGTTCCCCAGGTAAGGATAATTCTTTCAAAAAGGACTTTCATCACAGAAAAGGCGGTAGACTATCTACAGGGAAAGGCTTCACTCCAGTGAGAAAATATGCAAACCATGACTAAAAGATATTTATATTCATGAAGTGAGGGAAGTTGTATTAAATCCATCTGTCAAAACTTAAGTGGTCCATTAGACAGCTTAGAATATCTGGAAGCAGCAGAAACAGACTTTCTTGCATTGTATTTTGGACAAGTGGGACAAGGGAGGGAGGTACCTTTTGTGGGTTTGTTAATATTTTCTATCAATATTGATTTATAAATGTTATTTTGTCAGTAAACCAATGGATTATTGTATGTACAGTAGTTAGGCATGGGAATTTTAAAGTTTCCAGTAGGACCGAGTTGTTATTTGGTCCAAATGAAAGCTTTTTCTTTATATTAAACCAACAGTTGCTGAATTTCTAATCTTATTTTTCTTTTTCTGAGGCCAATTGTTAGGTTTCTTGCCAGTTTTTATAAGTTATGATTTAGGAAAATATCCCTTTGGTCCATGACAGAGGCTTTGATGTTTTGGGGTCCTTTAAGGGCTGAATTCCTTGTGGAAATGTCAGCAAGATAATTTCCATTAGCTTCCAGAGAGTCAAGTTTAGAATGTCCTGGGATTTTAATAATAGCTAAAGCAGCAGGTAACATCATAGCATCTAATAATTTCTGAACATAGTGTCCATTTAATTTTATTTCCACTGGGGGTAAAAAAGCCATGTTACTTTCACAACATTCAAATGTCATGAGTTACTCTAAAAGTGTATCTACTATCAAGTATAAATATTGGCAGTTTTGCCCTTAGCTACAGTACAAACTTGTGTAAGACCATGTAATTCAACCCATTGGGCTGAAGTAGCCATAGGTAAAGACTCTGCTTTAATGATATCAAAAGGAGTTGCAATAACATACCCAGTACAACATTGGCCATGATCACCTTTTAAATAAGAATTATGAGTAAATCATGAGAAGTTGACGTTACCCAAAGGAGTTTCCTGCGGATCTTCACAAAGAATTAGGATTTGGCATTTAACAGTGATGAGAAGGGGAAAAAGTTGCAGAGTTGAGGTTATGACAATGTAAAAGAGTTACATGAGAAGCAGTTAACAGAAGAATTTCATAGGACGTGAGAGAGCTCACTAAAATATGTTGAGTTTGATGAGTATTCAGGAGGGCATCTACCACATAAGATACAAAATGTTTAAAGGAGATCCCACAAAATTTTTTTCAGTGGCCTTAACCAAAAGGACAGTGGCAGTAATGGCTCCAAAGCAAGAGATGTATCCCCTCATGACAGGGTTCAGTTGCTTGCTGTAATAAACTAGGAGTCGATGATGGTCCCCATATTTTTAGATGAGTATCCCAAGGGGATTCTCTTTCTTTTGATATGCAAGAAAGAAAAATGGGAATGTGATATTTGGCATGTCCAAAGACAGATGGGCTTATTAAATTCTTTAAGATTTTAAAGGCTATGTCACTCAGTTCTTCCCATAAAATTGGGTCAGAATTGTGATTCTTTAATAAAACATATGGAAATTTGGCAATAAGAAAGAAATTTAGAATGAAATTTTGGCAATAACCAACTAGCCTGAGAAAAAACTCACAGTTGTCACTTAGTTTTGAGTTTGGGGAAACTTAGAAAACAATGAAGCCTATCTGGATATAGACATAGCCTTTGTTCTGATATCAAATGCCCTAAATATTGAGCTTAGGTTTGGGCAAACTGCAGTTTCTCTTTGGTGACCTTATGTCTCTCTAAAGCTAAAAGTTTTACCAAGGGGACTCTGTCTTCCTGCGAGGAGACTTGGAAGGGAGAGCAAAGTAGCAAAGAGAAATTTTGCAACAAAGGAGAACCCCTAGGAAACTATATATCAGCCTTGAGGATTTTTGAAAAATAAAGGCTATCAGTAAAGCCCTGAGGCATTACTGGCTAGGTGAATTGTTTTTCTTCCCAAGTGAAGGCAAAAAGATACTGACTAGCTTCATCAACTGGAATGTTAAAGAATCAATTACTATAAAGAATTTACTTCTACTGGGAATAAACGTTAGCAGCATATGAAGGTTAGGAACAATAGGGTGTCAAGTGTAACATGTTGTTTATTGCTCAGTGGTCTTGGACAAACCTCCACCCTTGGTCCTTGGGTTTTCTCACAGGTGAAAAAGGAGTATTACAAGTAGTACAAGAGTAGTACAAGAGATAATATGGCCTTGAGCCTTATAATCTTCTATTATGGGCTTTATATCTTGAGGAGCTTTTTTACTTATAGAGTATTGACTCCTTCTGGGGAGAAGTTTTGAGGGATCTATTTGAACTTTGATGGAAGGAGTGCTGTAAATTTTACCAATATCATTTGGAAATTTTGCTCATAAGGAGGGTTGTAGCTGATTCAATAGGGAAAATAATCAGTGTTTCTCAAATCAGCCCTTGTACTGTCAGAGACTGAGCAAACAAAACAGGTCAAATGTCATTTAATTCACATGGTTGGCCATTTTGATGGTTATTGTAAAATTCTAGAATTATTTCCCTCTTTGGGGAAAAAGAAATTCTAGCATGATACTTTTCTAAGAAATCTCAGCCTAATAAATAATTAGGGGTGGAGGAACTAAGAAGAAAATGATGTGCATCTCTCTAAGGGCCTGACCACAAGGGAATAGGTTTAGAGAGAAGAACATTTTGAGGTTTATTAGAAATTCCCACTGTTTGAACTGTTTCAGTACTCCAAGGCAGGGCTGCTTTATAAAAGTGCAGTTGAGCACTGACAGTGTGTCTCTGGTCTCAATTAGAACAGAAAGAGATTCATCTCCAACCTGGAGAAATGTTTTTCCAATCTAATTAAGAGGGAGGATTGGGAAGAGCCCTTGTAGTTCCTTGTGATGTGGATTAAGGCTGCCCCAGCTGGAGAAGCCCAAGGTGACCTGGCCTACATGCCAAACTATATGACCCAGTGGATTTTTTTATGGTATGAATTAGGGCTGCCCCAGGGAGAGAAGCCCAGGGCATCCTCACCTACATGCCAATCTATACGACCAGATTCATATCTAAAGTTATATGACCGCACAATAATGAGACCCCATCTGCACTGAAATCATTTAATGACTTTTTACATCATCTTTTCTTTTACCAGTAAAAATAAGTCACGTACCCATGCCTTATAAAATTAGCCCTACCCCTCAACTCAGGGCAGCAGCAGGAGCTCTGACTGCCCATGGGTCCTGTCCCCATGCAGCAGCAGTGGGAGCTCTGACTGCCCATGGGTCCTGTCCCCATGCACCAGCTCTTCCTGCCCATGGGTCCTGTCCTCATACGGCAGCAGCAGCAGCTCTTCACTGCCCATGGGTCCTGTCCCCATGCAGCAGCAGCAGCAGCTCTTCACTGCCCATGGGTCCTGTCCCCATGCACCAGCTCTTCACTACCCATGGGTCTTGTCCCCATGCAGCAGAAGCTCTGACTGCCCATGGGTCCTGTCCCCATGCTATTCCACACTACTCTCTAAATAAAAAGAGCACCACTGCCAGACCTTGAGAGTCCAAGAAATCTTTCTTTTGACTCCTTGGCTCACTGACCCCGCATCACTTGGAGCCCTGTCATTAAGAATTTGGAGGACACTGGAAAGCGTGGTTAGAAGGCCGAAGGTGCTTCAAAAATTAAATTTGCAGAAATCTATTTTCCAAGGTCCTGGCTATTTGCAATAATAACAAAACTAGGAGGTTTTTTGTTTTGTTTAGAGAGCTTCATTTACTGTGTTGAAGATTAAGAATTTTAGGAGTCTTTCTTTTAGGTGACTCATCTAGAGTGTGAGAGAGTGGCTTTGCCAGATTAATTAAACAGAGTGGATATAGTTTCTTTTTCCACTCTGGCCCTTTTTGTTATAAAGGAAAAGTCCCAGTTAAGCCCATTAATAAACATAGAGTTAAAAGCTACTTGGCTATGTTATAATCCAATGTCATTGAAATAAAACATTAATTAATTAATTAATTTTTAAAAATGAAAAGTTTAACAATAATAACTAATAATAAAATAGAACAATTATAACAATATACTATAATAAAAGTTATCATAGATCTTAGAATAAGAAAAACTACTTGGTAGATTCAATATATGAAAAAATGGAATTTTCTTTAAAATCAATCTGAAGTCAATTGTAATTGTCATGACTAAGTTTATCAGGCTTTTGTGCACATCTGTGAATTTTATTCCAATCAACAGTGTTCACAAAAGGCTTAAGAATTGCCTGATGAAATCATCTAATGGTTTCCCAAGCTTGATCATACAACAGGTTGGTCTCCTGGTTGTTATTCTAGAGACCTTTCAGAATTTTTCTAATTACCAGTTTTTATCCAATGCTGGGCCTGGCCTTCACCAGTAAGCATATAGCTAGCTAATATAAGTCAGATAAATGAAGTTAATAAGTTTGAATGACTATATTAAACTCCTAAGCAAATCTGTGACAATCCTTGGTTGCTTCGGAAAAAGTCTTTGACTATGGCTTGCAGTCTAGCTTTAGTCCAGGGAAAATAAAAAATTAAGAATTTAAACGTTGGCTCTTAAGAAGGCTTAATTTTAAAGGGACAGGTTCTGATAGGTTCAGAGGAAAAGGGGTGAAGAAAGATCCAGAGAAAAAAAGTTCAATGAGAGTGTTAGTGTGGGGGAATTGAGAGTATAGAGGAGGTGTAGGCAGTATAGAAAGGAAGGAGGAAGATGGCACCAGAAATGGACTCTGAGCATGAGGAGCCACGGGAAAGAAAAACGATGGCACCAAAGGCAGAGCCTAAGACAAAGAAGCCAGGGAAGAGGAACAAGATGGCACCAAAGGAATGGGACATGAGACTTCAGAACTCATTTTACCTTTCTCTAATTATTTGTTTGCCTCAGTTAATACTAAAATTTTATTTTTCAAAAAGGTAACTGTAGACTCCTGATAACATTTGGAAGCCTCAAAATGCAAATAAAAACAGCTCTTCCTTTCAGTTTTGGAAATTACAGAACTATGATTGTCCAATTTGATTTTAAGAAAAGCAAGTTTAGGGAGTTCAAAAGTTTCCCATAATGGCCATTGATATTTTAAATTACTTTGGTTGAATCAGTCCATTTAATTAAAAATGAGTGAGGGTGACATTAGCATCATAGCACAGTGAGCTCTCCCCAAAAACTCTTCCCTCAAAGATACAATGAAAGAGGACACCCACACGACACAAAAGATGTCTGAGAGACCCATGCAGCTATACTTCAGAAGGTGGAGGTGCTGGAGCCCCCACACTGAGGAAGTGGAATGAGGTAAGAGAAATCTTCTCTTCCTCCCTGAAGGGCAGTGACCCAGGGATTGTGATGGCTCTGAGAGGGATGGGGGGGTGGCCCTCCACGGGGACACCATTGCTCTCCAAGGTCCCTCACAGCCTTGGGGAAAGCCCCACGTAAAGGTGACTATTTTAGGGGTGTCTTCATCAAGCTAACACTCCAGAAGAGCAGATAGCAATGGCAGAGGGAGAAGACCCCAGGATCATGCAGGAGGAGGAAAGCACCCCTCCACCTGCCCAGCACCCCAGACCAGCACCTGGGACTGTGCCACAGATTGTGGAGGGCTCAGAATATGCAGCTCTTGACCCCACCCAGTGGTGGCAGGTGGTAGTGGTGATCAAATACTACCAGAATACAGAAACAGAAATGCATGCCATCTAGCAATATGAAAAAATATAGTAAATTTCCAGACAAGAAGGAAAATGAGAAAGACCCAGGAATCAATCCTGAAGGCACAGAAATCTATAATCTAAATGACAAAGAATTCAAAATAGCTATCATAAAAAAACTCAATGAGTTACAAGTAAATACAGATAGACAGTTCAATGATTTCAGGATGTACTTCACAAAAGAGATTGAAACTATAAAGAAGAAACAATCAGAAATATTGGAGATGTACTCTCCCTGATTTAAAAATATACTACAAAGCTATAGTAACCAAAACAGCATGGTACTGGCACAAAAATAGACACACAGATCAGTGGAACAGAATCAAGAGCACAGAAATAAACCCACACATATACGGACAGCTAATTTTTGACAAGGGAGCCAAGAGCATCCAATGGAGAAAGGAGAGTCTCTTCAATAAATTAAGAAAACTAGACAGCCACATGTAAAAGAATGAAAGTAGACCGTTATCTTAAACTGTGCACAAAAATCAACTCAAAATGGATTAAAGACGTGAATGTAAGACCTGAAACCATGAAACTTCTAAAAGAAAACATAGGCAGCATGCTGTTTGACATAAGTCTTAGCAGCATATTTTCAAGTACCGTGTCGGGCTGGGCAAGGGAAACAAAAGAAAAAATAAACAAATGGGACTACATCAAACTAGAAGACTTCTGCACAGCAAAGGAAACCATCAACAAAACAAAAAGACAACCTAACAACTGAGAGAAGATATTTTCAAACCATATATTGGATAAGGGGTTAATAGCCAAAATATACAAAGAACACATACATCTCAACAACAACAAAACAACAATCCAATTAAAAAATAGGCAAAAGATCTGAACAGAGATTTCTCCAAAGAAGGTATATGGATGGCCAACAGGTACATGAAAACATCTTCAACAGCATTAACTATCAGGGAAATGCAAATCAAAACTACAATGAGATATCACCCCAGTCCGGCCAGAATGGCTATAATTAACAGAACAGGAAACAAGTGTTGGAGAAGACGTGGAGAGAAGGGAACCCTTGTACACTGCTCATGGGAGTGCAAACTGGTGCAGCTGCTACGGAAAACAGTATGGAGTTTGCTCAGAAAACTAAGAATAGATCTACCATATGATCCAGCTATTCCACTGCTGGGTATTTATCCAAAGAACTTAAAAACACGAATGTATAAAGACACATGCACCCCTATGTTCATCGCAGCATTATTCACAATAGCCAAGACTTGGAAGCAACCTAGGTGCCCACCAAGGGACGAATGGATAAAGAAGATGTGGTATGTATACATAATGGAATACTACTCAGCTATAAGAAATGATGAAATCCAGCCATTTGTGACAACATTGATGGACCTTGAGGGTATTATGCTAAGTGAAATAAGTTGGAGAAAATCAAATACCATATTATCTTATTCATAAGTAGAAGATAAAAACAATGACAAACACACAGCAACAGAGATTGGATTCATGGTTACCAGAGGGGAAGGGGGAGGGAGAAGGGTGAAAGGGGTGATTAAGCACACATGTGTGGTGATGGACTATGATTAGTCTTTGGGGAGTGAACATGATGTCATCTACACAGAAGTGGAAATATATTATGATGTACATCTAAAAGTTATATAATGTTATAATCCAATGTTACTGTTATAAAAATTAAAATTAAAATTAAAAAAATGGAAAGAGAAGAAAAGAAATATTGGAGATGAAAAACACAATGGATGAGATAAAGAATATGGATTCCCTGAACAATAGAGCTGATATTATGGAGGAAAGGATCAGCAATATTGAGGACAGAAATATAGAAATGCTTCAGATGGAGGAGGAGAGAACTAAGACTAATAAGAAATAAATAATTCTCTGAGAATTATCTGACTCAATTAGGAAATGCAACATAAGGATTATAGATATTCAAGAGGGAGAAGAAAAGGAGAATGGAGCAGAAAGCTTGTTCAAAGAAATAATAGCAGAGGACTTCCCAAACCTGGGGAAGGAGCTGGAAATGAAAATAAAAGAAGCCAACAGATCTCCTAACTAAATCAATGTAAAAAGACCTGCAAGGTAAATAGTAATGAAGCTGGCAAAAGTCAATGACAGAGAAAAACACTAAGAACAGCAAGGTGGAAGAAAATAACTTGGAAAGGAACCCCTATCAGACTTTTAGTGGATTTGTCAGCAGAAACCTTACGAATAGGAGAGAGTGGAATGATATATTCAAATATTTGAAAGACAAAAACTTTCAGCCAAGAATACTCTATCTAGCAAAAAATATCCTTCAGATATAATGGAGAAATAAAAACTTTCCCAGAAAAACAAAAGCTAAGAGTGTTCATCACTACAAGACCCTCCCTACAATAAATCCTCAAGAAGACATTCACTCCTAAAAAAAAATAAGAAAAAGTTACAAAGCCCTGAGTAAGGAGATAAATAGGAAGACAAAATAAAAAAAATTGTAGCTGTCTGTCAGAACAGGTTAGCAAACACTCAAGTATAACATTAAACATAAAGAGAAGGAAAATGCCAAAAAGAAATATAATCTTGTCATTTTAACCACAAACTCACAACGGAAGATGGAATAAGGTGTGACAAAAACTACATAAGAAGGGAAGAGGAAAGGGATTGAATCAGCCTAGTCTAAGGACATAAGAGATTATCAGAAAATGGACTATCTCATATACAAGATGTTTCATACAAATCTCTTGGTAACCACGAAAAAAATAAGTAGAACAGAGACACAAATAATAAATAAGGAGACAACTGAGAAAGCCAGCATAGAAAAGTACCTACCCGACACATGAAAAGATGCTCATCATCGCTGATCATCAGGGAAATGCAAATCAAAACTACACTAAGATATCACCTTACACCCATTAGAATGACAAAAATATCTAAAACTAATAGCAACAAATGTTGGAGAGGTTGCGGAGAAAAAGTAACCCTCATACACTGCTGGTGGGAATGCAAACTGGTGCAGCCACTATGGAAAACAGTATGGAGATTCCTCAAAAAACTAAAAATAGAACTACCATACGATCCAGCCATCCCACTACTGGGTATTTATCCAAAGAGCCTGAAGTCAGCAATCCCAAAAGTCCTGTGCACCCCAATGTTTATTGCAGCACTGTTTACAATAGCCAAGACGTGGAAGCAACCTAAGTGCCCATCAACAGATGAATGGATAAAGAAGATGTGGTATATATATACAATGGAATACTACTCAGCTGCAAAACAGAACAAAATCATTCCATTTGCAATAACATGGATGGACCTTGAGAGAATTATGTTAAGTGAAATAAGCCAGCGAGAGAAAGATAATCTGTGTATGACTCCACTCATACGAGGAATTTAAAACTAAGGACCAAGATCAGTTTAGTGGATACCAGGGGAAAGGTGGGGTGGGGGGTGGGCACAAAGGGTGAAGTGGTGCACCTACAACACGAGTGACAAACATTAATGTACAACTGAAATTTCACAAGATTGTAACCTATCAATAACTCAATAAAAAAAAAAAGAAAGAAAAGTATCTACCCGAATTGGTAGTCTGAAATACATAAGATGAGAAACAAAGGAAATGCAGATAACTGGAAAACAAGTGATAAAATGACAGCATTAAGCCCTCATATTTCAATAATCACTCTAAAAGTAAGCAGATTGAATTCTACAATAAAAAGACACAGAGTGGCAGGATGGATTTAAAAACAAGACCTAACAGTATTCTGCTTCCAGGAAACACATCTAGCTCCAACAACAAACACAGACTCAGAGTGAAGGGATAGAAGATGATACTCCAAGATAATGGTGAACAAAAGAAAGCAGATGTTGCCATACTTATATCAGACAAAGTAGACTTCAACACAAAACAGGTAAAGAAAGACAAAGAGGGGCAGTATATAATGATAAAAGGGACACTCCACCAAGAAGATATAACACTTATAAATATCTATGCACCCAATACAGGAGGACCAAAGTACATACAGTAGCTAGTAACAAACATAAAAGGAAATATTAACAACAACACAGTAATAGTAGGGGACCTCAAGACCCTACTTACACCAATGGATACATCATCCAGACAGAAAGTCAACAAAGAAATTGTGGAAGTAACGAAATCTAGACCAAATAGACTTAATTGATAGAAATAGAACATTGCATCCAAAACCAGCAGAATAGACATTCTTCTTAAATAGGCATGGAACATACTCAAGGATAGATCATATGTAGGGAAGCAAGGCAAGCCTCAATAAATTTAAGAAGATTGAAGTCAAATCATGCATCTTTTCCAACCATAATGCTATGAAATTAAAAATCAACTACAAGAAAAAAGTGGGAAAGGAACAAGGATGTGGAGACTAAACAACATGCTATTGAACAAGCAATGGATCATAAAAGAAATTAAAGGACAACTGAGAAAATATCTGGAGACTAATGAAAATGAGAACATACCATGCCAACTCATATGGGATGAAGCAAAAGCCATATTAAAAGGGAAATTCATCGCAATACAGGCTCACCTTAACAAACAAGAAAAATCCCAAATAAGCAATCTCAAACTACACCTAACGGAATTAGAAAAAGAAGAACAAACAAAACCCAAAGTCAGCAGAAGGAGAGAAATAACAAAAACAAGAGCAGAAATAAATGCTATTGAAACAAAAAAGACAATAGAAAGGATCAATGAAACATAAGAGCTGGTTCTTTGGGAAGATAAATAAAATTGACAAACTCCTAGGCAAACCTACAAAGAAAAAAAGAGAGAAAGGAGGAGAAATAACAATGGACGCCACGGAAATACAATGGAGTATCTTAGAATACAATGAAAAACTATATGCCAAAAAAAAAAAAATAAGGACAATCTAGAGGAAATGGATAAACTCTTAGACTCTTACAACCTCCTAAAGCTGAATCAAGAAGAAACAGATAATCTGAATAGACCAATCACAAGTAAAGAGATTGAAACACTAATCAAAAGCATCAAAAAGAATAAAAACCCGGGACCAGATGGCTTCCCTAGGGAATTCTACCAAACTTTCAGAGAGGATTTAACACCTATCCTTCTCAAGCTATTCCAAAAATTTAGGGAAGATGGAACTCTTCCTAACACATTCTATGAGGCCAACATCAATCTGATACCAAAGCCTGATAAGGGCAACACAAAAAAGGAAAACTACAGGCCAATATCACTGATGAACATAGATGCAAAAATCCTCAACAAAATATTGGCAAATTGAATATAACAATACATCAAAAAGATCATACATCATTATCAAGTGAGATTTATACCAGGGACACAGTCAAATCAATCAATGTGATACACCACATTAACAAAATGAGAAATAAAAACAACATGATCATCTCAATAGATGCAGAGAAAGCATTTGACAAGATCCCACAGCCGTTTATGATAAAAACTCTGAACAAAATGGGGATGGAAGGAAGTTACCTCAACATAATAAAGGCCATATATGACAAACCCATAGCCAACATCATACTCACTGGGGAAAAACTGAACACCATCCCCCAGAGAACAGGAGCACAACAAGGATGCCCACTATCACCACTCTTATTCAACATAGTACTGGAGGTTTTGGCCAGAGCAATTAGGCAAGAGAAAGGAATAAAAGGAATCCAACTAGGGAGTGAAGAAGTGAAACTCTCGCTGTTTGCAGATGACATGATCTTATATATAGAAAACCCTAAGGAACCCATCAGAAAACTATTAGAAATAATTAACAACTACAGTAAAGTTGCAGGGTACAAACTCAACTTACAAAAATCAGTAGCATATCTATACTGTGGGGGAGGAAGACATTTCCTCTATCCTCTCTGGGTTCTTCTGGCCAGAGAACAAATTAAATTCACATGAGACAGAATAACAGGAGAAAATTAAACAAAGCTTTATAACATGTATAATGGTAGAGGCTCAGGCAAGCTGAGCAACTTGCCAAAATGGCTGAAGCCCCCCTTAAATATCATCTTCAGCTAATGACAAAGGAGGATATTGGGGATGGAGGGGGAGTCGATCATGGGAGATTACCACACAACTACAGTAAACAAATGCAGATTTAAGTCCTTGCCTTTGGCATTGATTAAGAGTTTCTAGAGATAAGGTCATCCCCCCTTCTTCCTGGTACAGAGAGGGAGACACCTCTACAGATGGAGATTTCCTTTGCAATGTAAATGTCTCTTAACAAAGGGTAAGTAAATTCTACTTTTCAGTTGCTTTCCTGTCTGCAGTTTATTAAAAGTAACCAGACCAAAATAATCCTCATGCCAAAGAAACATATCTTGGGGTGGCCAATTCCAGGCCCCCACAATACTCTAATAACGAACTTACAAAAAGAGAACTCAAGAATACAATTCCATTTACAATTGCAACAAAAAGAATAAAGTACTTAGGAATAAATTTAACCAAGGAGGTGAAGGACTTATACAAAGAAAACTCTAAGGCATTATTGAAAGAAATAATGACATAAAGAGATGGAAAGAGATTCCATGCACATGGATTGGAAGAATAAACATATTTAAAATGTCCATATTACCCAAAGCAATCTACAGATTCACTGAAATCCCAATCAGAATTCTAATGACATTCTTCATGGAAATAGTACAAAGAATCCTAAAATTCATATGAGGCAACCAAAGACCCCGAATTGCTAAAGCAATCCTGAGAAGAACAAAGCTGGAAGCATCACAATCCTTGACTTCAAAATGTATTACAAAGCCATAGTGCTCAAAACAGCATGGTATTGGAACAAAAACAGGTACACAGATCAATGGAACAGAACTCAAAGCCCAGAAATAAAACTGCACATTTATGGACAGCTAATCTTTGACAAAGGTGCCAAGCACATGCAATGCAGAAAAGATAGTCTCTTCAATAAATGGTGTTGGGAAAACTGGACAGCCACATGCAAAAGAATGAAAGTAGACCATCTCATGCCTTACACAAAAATAAACTCAAAATGGATCAAAGACTTGAAGATAAGTCCTGAAACCATAAAACTCCTGGAAGACAATATAGGTAGTACACTCTTTGATGTCAAACTTAAAAGAATCTTTTCGAATACCATGTCTTCTCAGACAAAGGAAACAAAAGAAAAAATAAACAAGTGGGACTTCACCAGACTAAAGAGTTTCTGCAAGACAAAAGAAACTAAGATCAAAACAAGAAAGACAAGCCACCAATTGGGAGAAAAATTTTTTCTTCGTCTTTTTTTTTTGAGGAAGATTAGCCCTGAGCTAACTACCGCCAATCTTCCTCTTTTTGCTGAGGAAGACTGGCCCTGAGCTAACATCCATGCCCATCTTCCTCTACTTTATACATGGGATGCCTACCACAGGATGGTTTTTGCCAAGTGGTGCCATGTCTGCACCCAGGATCTGAACCAGCAAACCCCAGGCTGCCGAGAAGTGGAACATGCAAACCTAACCAGTGTGCCACCGGGCTGGCCCTGGGAGAAAATTTTTGAAAATCATATATCCAATAAGGGGTTAAATTCCATATTATATAAGGAACTCACACAACTGAACAACAAAGAAACAAACAGCCCCATCAAAAACTGGGCAGAGGATATGAACAGACATTTTTCCAAAGAAGATATACAGATGGCCAATAAACACATGAAAAGATGTTCAACAGCACTAAGCATCAGGGAAATACAAATTAAAACTACAGTAAGATACCACCTTATGCCTGTTAAAATGGCTATAATCACTAAGGCTAAAAATAACAAATGTTGGAAGGGAACCCTTCTCCACTGCTGGTGGGAATGCAAACTGGTGCAGCCATTATGGAAAACAATATGGAGATTTCTCAAAAGACTAAAAATAGAGCTACCATGTGACCCAGCTATCCCACCACTGGGTATCTACCCAAACAATTTGAAATCAACAATCCAAAGTAAGATATGCACCCCTATGTTCATTGCAGCACTATTCACAATAGCCAAGACATGGAAACAACTCAAGTGCCCATTGACTGATGATTGGATAAGAAGATGTGATGTATATACACAATGGAATACTATTAAGCCATAAACAAAGACAAAATCATCCCATTTGCAAGAACATGAGGGAATTATGCTAAGTGAATAAGCCAGACTGAGAAAGATGATTTCACCAGATGATTTCACTCATATGTGGAATATAAACAAACACGTGGACAAAGAAAACAGTTGAGTGGTTACCAGGTGGAGGGGAGTGGGGGATGGCCACAAGGGGTGAAGGGGAGCACTTATGTGGTGACAGACAAGAAATAATGTACAACTGAAATTTCACAATGATATAAACTACTATGAACTCAATTAAAAGAAATAAAAATAAAAATAAAAAATAAAAAAGTATAATGGAAGACCATGTTCAGTAAAATAGGAGTGAAAACTGCTGTTCTCAATCTTAATCTGTTAAGTGGCCCTTAGCAATCAGATCAATAATTTTAACAACTCATATCTAATAAAATTTTTTTTGAGAAGAAGAAAAAAAAGAAAAGTTAGGATATTTTTGGGGTCTGCTTTTGAAAGCCATGAAACTAGTAAGCCAGCACCCGTTAACTGGTCTAACTTAAGAGAGGTCCAACAAGGCCCTGAGGAAAACCCCTCCACTTTTGTTTGGAGGCTGTGGGACTGCCTCAGACAATATACAAATTGGGACCATGAGGCCCAGGGCAGTACAGTGGTTCTTAATACTTATTTCCTATCTGAAAAGTGCTCCAAATATCCATAGAAAACGCCAAAAGTTGGCTGTAGGTCCTGATACCGGTCCTGCACAACTAGTAGAGGCTGCATTGAGGGTGCTCAATAACCGGGATGAAGCTGAGGATGAAAAGGAAGACAAGAAGATGAAAATGCAAGCCTCCTTGCTAGCTGTGGCCCGCCAGTCTCCTCAAGGTAACCCAAGGGAGAGAAGAAATACGCTATGGGTGGGTGATCCTGGCCCCCACCAAGGAACCAGAAAGCCACCAACAAAGTTGGGGCTAATTGGTGTGCGTACTCCAAACAGGAAAGGCGTTGGCGGCAGGATTGTCCGAACAATCCCCAGAGAGGGACGGGATCAAAAAAGACCAAGCCGTGGCAACTTCCCTTGACTACAGATGAGGTGTGATGGGCTATGGGGCTCCCCAGTTGGCTCCAGGAGCCCTGGGTGACCTTGGCAGTAGGTGGAGAGCAGGTTGAATTCTTGCTCAATACTGGAGCCGCATTCTCCATGTTGAATGCCCACAAAGAGAAACCTTTCTGAAGGAAAGTGTGACATAAAAGAGGTATCTGGAAAAGGAGAGGCCAAAAGATTTCTGGAGCCCTTGACTTGTGAAATAGGATAAAAAATGCTGAAGCATTCTTTTCTGTGTACCAGAATGCCCTGTTCCTCTTCTAGGGCGGACATGCTATCTAAGTTAGGGGACTTAATAAGCTGGAATGGGGGACTCTAGTTTTGTTCAAGACCTTAGCACTGTCAAGGCTGTACAGTACTGGACTTATAATAGTACTTCTCTTTGTTTCTGGCATAGAGCTTCTAAAATTCTTGTAATTGCCCATGTAAGAACCATAAGGGCATCTTTTGTTATAATAAACAATTTAGTGCTTAGTTCCTGAAATAGCTCCATAGCAATTAAGGTGAAATGGGTATTTTTTGTTATTCCTAACAGGCCCCTTTCAACCACACCTGAGTGTATGTTAATAAAGTGACTTTTGGAAACCCTTAAGGGTGAAGATTTGTTGCCAGGGAAACAAATTGTATGATTTGGGGGTTGGAACTTTCAGCCCCCTCCCCCTCCCTACACCTCCCGGGTGAGGACAGGGGCTGAAGGTTGTGTTCAATTGTCAACACCCAATGATCTAATCGACCATGCCTATGTGATGAAGTCTCCATTAAAACCCAAAAGGATGGTGTTCAGAGAGCTTCTGGGTTGGTGAACACATGGAGGTTCGGGGAGAGGGGCACAACCAGAGAGTCTGGGAGCTCCACGTCCCTTCCCCACATATTTTGTTCTATGCATCTCTTCCATCTGGTTAAGTAAAATATTTTCCCAAGTTTGGTGAGCCACTCTATCAAATTAAACCCAAGGAGGGGGTTGTGGGAACCTCTGGCCTGTGGCTGGTTGGTCAGAAGCACAGGTGACAACTTGAACTTGCAATTGAAACTACAGGGGCTAGAAACGGAACCCTTTGAGTGGGATAAGCTATGTAACCAAGGGTTCAGTAAGCTTAAAAAGTTGCTAATGGAAACACCTGCACTGGCCTTACCAGACTTGAGCAAAATGTTTGACCTATATGGTTCATGAAAGACAGGGAATACCTATAGGAGGGCTAACCTAAATGTTGGGACCCCTAAAAGGAGTGGTAGCCTATTTTTCAAAACATTTAGACACCCTGGTGAAAGGATGGCCCCCATGCTTGAGAGCTGTAGCTGTCGCCTTCCTCTTAATCAAGACAGCAGTAAAACTGACTGTGGGCCAACCTCTGATGGTGTGGACACCCCATCAAGTCTCTAGCCTACTAGAGACTAAAGGACACCTATGGCTATCCCAGAATAGAATACTACAATATCAGGCTATGCTGATTCCTCTTAGATTTACCCTGCTCCCTGGTTCCAATGGGCCTATTACCCATGCTTGCTGACAAACAAATGGCAAGCAATAGGATATTGGAGTACAAGAGGAAGCCATTTGGTATAAACCTAATTTAGCCTGACCTTGTTTTTCCAAAAGGGTCTGACATGGCCATTGAGCATGCATTGTATGTCTACTTTAAGCATTTACTTAAGCATGTCCCAAAAGCAAGAACAAATGGCCTTAAGATAAAGATGCAACTCCCCCTACACTGGTATTTCCTTAAGGATATCCATCTCTCCCCAGTCTAGGAATTGATTGCTGCACCCACACTGTGACCACACAGCTCAAGACAGACCTGCATCCTGCTGTGTCCATCAATCGCTGTGCCAACAAGGCAATCTCATAACTATTGTGAAAAGGACATTTCAATCATATGTGATACATGCTCTTTGATGGTATATAACCACTCTGTACACCCCCACTTCTTTAATGCCCTTCCTTTGGGAAGGAAGCCCCTATCTAAGCTAGCCCTCAGATCTGGCTCAGAATAAAATCACGCCAATTTTCATTTATAGGTTGGTTATGGATTATTTTCATTGACATTGCCCAGAAATGATTGCTAGCCACAGGGATCTCCAGAGTGAACCATTGAAATTAAACATGAATCAGAGATCCTTAAACTACTAGAAGCAGTACAGGGCCCCAAGGAAGTAGCTGTGGTCCATTGTAAAGTCCATCACAGTGGGGAATCAGAGACCATAAAAGGGAATAATTTGGCAGCTGCCGCTGCAGAAAGGGCCACTCTACCAGGAGAGCTTCTCCAATTACCATTAACTCCCACTCTACCCTCCTATGAATTTACACCACTCTATCCCCCTGATGAACTAAGGGGAGCCTCTACGCAGGGTTACCAGTGGTCCCCAATAGTCAGGGCTGGATGATGAACCATCAAGGGTAGATTTGTGTCCCCAAACAAATAGCTTGGGGGATCCTTAAGAGTGCTCATGCTGTCTTAACACTTGGAAAAGTGGTTTGTCCCAAGATCAGCTAAACCCTATTTGGGTAGGGCCTCTCTTGGTGTTACTGTCCACACACTCTTCCCTAAAATTAAAAGGAGTCACACCTTGGTTCTACCACACATGAATAAAAAAAGGCACCCAGGCCTGAATATCAAGAGAGGTCATCACAGACAATTGAGGACTCCAGGTTTCCTGCAAACCACTCTCTGATTTGAAACTCTTGTTTCAGTGACACTATACAGGTAAGTAATGACTGGCTATCCACCCCAGGCTCTGCCCTGGATCCTAACCAACCCCATACCATTTAGCCACAGTATGTTTCCAAGGAGGTTGCATGTTCCTGGGCATCAAGACTAGGTCCATTAGAGAAGGATGGGCAACCCAGTATCTACACTATAAAAGAGCTGGTGGAATTTGGAGGGAAGGGGCAAGTATGCCCAGATCCTAAACATACACTAAATGCGTTGAGGCTATAAAATTACAGATAGTTGTTATGAACAACTTGGGGCTATGCCTGAGGTGACCTCCAAACCTATTTGAGATTAGCTGGAAATTCTGCTCATCTACTGGTCCCTATAACAATGCTTATACTCAGCAGGAAGCGGTCACAGAAGATGGACTTTTGACCTGTGCCCCTGAAGAATGAGCAGGATAAAAACTAGAGGGATTTTATCACCGGCTGGTTGCCCTGAGGAACTCAAGGGTGGGTTTGGATATTTTAACTGTTTTTCCAAGTTGTTCTTTTTCCTTTTGTTATGTTAAGGAGACGTAGTCACCAACCACCCTGGACCAGACCAAGCCTCACCACAAGAGCTATGCCTATGAACTTTGCCTTATTTTTAATGCTACGATCTCTCCAGGAGGAGCTTAGGCCTTATTACTATAACCTGCAGTGTAGGTGGAAGCATGTTTTCCAACTGAGCCTGTGCAATGAGATACCCACCTCTCCCTTTTGAATATTCATTCCCCATCCAAAATAAATGCCCCTGTTTCCCTTTGTTTATGGACACTAGGACTCTGGAAATGATTCCTCATTGTCTCCTATTTGCCACAAATATACGCTACTTTGTGAGACAACTACGTCTGGTGTAGAGTTGGATTTAACTCGCCAGGAGGGGACCCACTTTGGTTTGGTAACACTTAGTCCTCTCAATTTTCACAACTACATGTATAAGCTGTAAGTCTTTTTTAATTTATTCTGCTTAAAATTGGGTGAGTTGTGTGGGGGACCGGCCTTGGTCACACCAAGATATGTCTCTTTGGCATGAGGATTGTTTGGGGCTGGTTACTTTTAATAAACCAGGACAGGGAAGGAGGCTCTGAGGAGTGGAACTTGCTTGCCCTTTGTTAAGAGACATTTACATTGTAAAGGAAATCTCTATCTGTAAAGATGTCTTCCTCTCTGTAACAGGAAGAAGGGAGGATGACTTTATCTCTAGAAACTCTTAATCAATGCCAAAGGCAAGGGTTTAATCTGCATTTGTTTACTGTACTTGTGGGGTAATATCACACGATTGACTCCCCCTCCACCCTCAACATCTTCCTTTGTTGTCAGCTGAAGATGATGTTTAAGGTGGGGGCTTCAGCCATTTTGGTGAGTTGCTCAGCTTGCCTGAACCTCTCCCATGTATACATGTTATAAAGCTTTAATTTTCTCCTGTTATTCTGTCTCATGTGAATTTAATTTGTTCTCTGGCCAGAACCCAGAGAGGGTAGCGGAAATGTCTTCCTCCCCTACGGTTGTTTTGTCTTTAACTTGCAGCTTTGTGTAAAACTACTCAAAGATTGTTTTGTAAGTGAACTACCAATGTCAGTGAAAATAATCCATAACCAATCTATAAATGAAAATTTGGGTGAGTTTATTCTGAGCTGAAATCTGAGGACCATGGCCTGGGGCCTTTCTTCCTGAAGGAAGAAAGGGCACCAAGGAAGTGAGGTATACAGAGTGGTTATATACCCCCATACAGGACGTTTCACACATGATTGAAATGTCCCTCCTACAACAGTCACAAGATTGCCCTGTTGGCACAGTGCTTGATGGACACAGCAGGTAGTGGGTCTGCTATCTTGGTGGGCGTAGCAGGAGGCAAGTCTATTTTCTCGAGCTGAGCGGTCACAGGTGAGCGCAGCAATCAGTTTCTAGCCTAAGGAAAGATGCTTAATCCTTAAGGAGACGCCAATGTTGGGAGGGGGAGGGAAGTTGCACCTTTATCTCAAGGGCCTTTGCTCTTGCCATAGGGAATATCTAAAGCAGATATACAATGCATGCTCGAGGGCCGCAGTCAGGCCCTTTTGGAAAGACAAGGTAAGGCCGAATTAGGTTTACACAAAATGGCTTCCTTATATACCCCAGTATATCCTATTACTTGCCATTTTTATTTGTCACCAAATAAATACATGAGTTATTTCTTCTTAATTGCTGAATTTCCAAATACATTGCAATTCCTGTTTACTCATCCTCAATCTAGATTAACTTTATTTTTCTGACTCAGTCTCTGGACTTATTTTCCAGAACAATTTACAGTAATTGGACCTGCCCCACCTATCATTGCTCATGTTGATAAAGATACTGTGTTCTCCTGCCACCTCAGTCCCTCAATTGATGCCTAGGACGTGGAAGTTAGATGGTTCCAGAAGCAAATCCCATTTCTGGTACAGATGTATTAGGATGGTCAGGATCATATGAAATTACAAAGAAAGGAACATCACGCAAGAACTGAGTTTCTAATGGAAAACCTTACCTGAGGCATTTTTGCATTGAGGCTCCATGGCATTTACCCTTGGGATGAAGGAATGTATGGCTGTGTGTTTCAAACCCTAACGTTCTACAATGAAGCATATTTTCCATTGACGGTTACAGGTGACACTGGTAAAGCCATTAGATTCTTCAGTTCTTTATTCTTTCTTATATCCCCCTTGTTCTTATTCTCTCCTTATTAATTCTACCTTTCATCTTACACTTTATGTCTCCTTTTACCTTTCCCTATTTTAATGTCCCTTATTTATATTACCATGACCTTTTTAGTAATTATAGTTTCACAATGAGTTATTCTGACTCTTCTTTTTTTTTTTTTTGCATCATGCCATTGTGATTCATCCTTTTATCTCATCAACTTAATCTAATAAGGAGAGATTTAAATAGATAGGTAAATAACTATAAAATAAGTATATTTAGATAAATGCAGCGGTGGATAATATAGGACTGTCCTTACCCTCAAGCAGATAAGAGACAAAATAAAGTACATCAACAACAGTAGAAATTATCATATTTAAGAAATGTCAAGTGGTGTAGGTACAGCCTAAAAATAAAGTATACGAAAGGCACTGAAGGAGTGATGGAAGAGAGGTAGGAAATTTCAACACTTCCACAGCATTTAGCTTTCTTTTGGTTAATGTTTGCATAGCATGTCTTTTTAAATTTTTTTTTGTTTTTAACCTATCTATATATTTATATTTAAAGTGAATATTATGTAGATAGCATATAGTTGAGCCTTGCATTGGTGTCCAGTCTGATAATCTGTGTTTTTTATCTGGTGTGCTTAGATCATTCACATTAAAGTGATTTTCTTTCTTTCTTGTTCTGCCTTTTATATTAATTAAATATTTATTATTATCCCATTTTATCTTCTATACTTATTATTCCTCTCTTTAGAAATTTTTGTGGCAGTGGACCAACTCCTTGAAAGACACAATTTGCCAAAACTCACACAAGAAGGAAAAGGCAATCTGAATAAACCTGTATCTGTTATTAAATTAATTGAATTAATAATTAATAACCTTCCAAAGCAGAAAGCTCTGACCCAGATGGGCTCACTAGTGAATTTTACTAAACATTTAAGAAAGAAATCGTACCAATTCTCTGCAATACCTTTCAGAAGATAAAAGAAATGAAAATGCTTCCTAACTCCTTCTATGAGACCATCATTACCCTAACACCAAAATCAGACAAATTCCTTACAGGAAAAGTACAGATTATCATCTCTCACGAATATAGATGCAAAAATTCTGAATAAAATACAAGCAAATTAAATGTAACAATATATAGCAGTAAATATACAACACAACCAAATGAAATTTATTCCAGGTATGCAAGATTGGTTCTATATTAAAAAATTAATCAGTGTAGGGACCAGCCCTGTGGCCGAATGGTTAAGGTCATGTGCTCTGCTCTGGCAGCTCAGGGTGTCTCCAGTTCAGATCCTGGGCGTGGACCTCACACTGTTCATCAAGCCATGCTTAAGTGGCATCTCACATAGCAGAACCAGAAGGACTTACAGCTAGAATATACAACTATGCACTGGGGGGCTTTGGGGAGAAGAAGAAAAAATATATCAATCAATGTAATCCATCACATCAACATACTAAAAAGGAAAAATCACATTATCATATCCATAGTTGTAACAAAACTACTTTCATAATACAACATCCATTCATAATTAAAATTCTCAGTAAACTAAGAAGAGAGGGAATTTTTTTAACTTGATAAACAACACCTACAAAAAAACCTACAGCAAATGTAATGGTTAATGGTGAGAAACTAGAAGGTTTGCTATTAAGATAAGAAACAATGTAAGAATCTTCTCTCTCATCACTCCTTTTCAACATTTTACTGAATGTACTAGCTAATTCAATAAGACAAGAAAAGGAAATAAAATGTATACAAACTGAAAAGAAATAAACAAAACTGGTTTAGTTTGCACATGACATAATCAACTTGTAGAAAATTCAAAAGAACCAACAGAGACACTACTGAAAATAATAACTCATTTTAGCAAAGCTGCAGAATACAAGGTTAACATAAAAAAGTGAATCATGGTTCTGTATACTAGCGATGAACAAGTAGAATTTGAAATTGAAAACAATACTATTTACATTAACACCCACAAAGGAAATAGTTATAAAACCAATAAAATATGTATAAGATCATATGTGAATAATTACAAAACTCTTGCAAATGAAATGAAATAACTAAATAAATGAAAAGTATTCCATGTTCATGCATAAGAAGACTCAATTACTTTTTGAGCAAGATTAGACCTAAGCTAACATCTGCTGCCAATCCTCTTCTCTTTGCTGAGGAAGAGTGACCCTAAGCTACCATCTGTGCCCATCTTCCTCTATTTTATATGTGGGATGCCTGTCACAGCATGGCTTGATAAGTGGTGTGTAGGTCTATGCCTAGGATCCAAAGCCATGAACCCCAGGCCACTGAAGTGGAGCATGAAAACTTAACCACTATAGCACCATGCCAGCTCCAAGAAGACTCAATATTGTCAAAAATCAGTTCTTTGTAATTTGATCTATAGATTCAATGCAATCTCAATCAAAATCTCAAGTTCTTTTGTGGATATGGACAAATTAATTCCAAAGCTTATTTGACAGGCAAAAGACCCAGAATAGCCAACACAATATTGAAGGAGAAGAAGAAAGTTGGAATACTGACACTACCCAATCTCAAAACTTACTATGAAGCTACAGTAATGACAACAGTGTGGTATTAGTGAAATAACACACAAACAGATCAAAGGAACAGAACAGAGACTCCAGAAATAGCCTTCATAAATATAGTCAACTTATCTTTGACAAAAAAGCAATACCAATACATAGAGCACATATAATGTTTTCAACAAATGGTGCTGTAACAGTTGGATATTCATATGCAAAAATAAGAAAAAATATATAGAGAAACAAACCTTACAACTTTCACAAAATTTAACTCCAAATGAATCATAGACCTAAATGTAAAAATGCAAAAGTATAAAACTTCTAGAAGATGCCATAGGGGAAACCAAAGGATCTTGAGTATCACAATGACTTTTTAAGGACAATATCAAAGAGATGATCCATAAAAATGAGATCTCATAAGTTGGAATTCGTTAAAATTAAAAACTTCTGCTCTTGAAAAGGCAAATTCAAGATAATGAGAAGACAACCCATAGACTCATAAAATCTCTGCAAAAGGCACATCTGATAAAGGATTGTTATCCAAATATACAAATAACTCTTAAAATCAATAGGAAAATGCAAATTGAATTAAAAAAATTGGCCAAGGGCCTAAACAGACCACTTACTGAAAGAGATATACAAATGACAAACAGGCATATAAAAAGAATCTCCATGTCGTATATCATCAGGAAAATGCAAATTGAAACAGCAATATGATATCACCATACAGTTATTGGAATGGCCAATATCCAGAGCACTGACAGCCCCAAATGCTGGTGAGGATGTGGAGCAAGAGAAATTATCTTTTATTGCTGATGGGGTTGCAAAACCCCACTTTGGAAGACAGTTGAGCAGCCATTTTGGATGACAGTTTGGCAATTTCTTACAAACCTGAGCATACTCTTACTGTGGATCCAGCAATCATGAACACAGTATTTGCTTAAAGGAGTTGAAAACATATGTCCACACAAAAATCTATACACGGATATAGACAAGGATATATATAGCAGCATTATTTATAATCCCCAAAACTTAGAATAAACTAAAATGTCCTTTAGCTGTTAAACTGATAAACTGTGGTGCGTTCAGACAATGGAATACTATTCAGTGATGAAAAGAAATGAGATATCAAGCCAAAAAAGACATGGAGGAATTTAAATGCATATTACTACACGACCAAAGCTAAACTGAAAAAGCTACATACGGCATGATTCCAGCTAGATGATACTCTTTCGAGCTCTGAAGATAGAAAAAATTTCAGTGGTTTCCAGGGGTCATGGGTGGGGGAAGGATAAATTGGCAGAGCACAGAAAATTTTTAGGGCAGTGAAACAACTCTGTATAGTACTACAGTGGTGAGTACATGCCATTATAAATTTGTCAAAACTCGTAGAATGTACAATACCAAGAATGAACCTTAAAATAAACTTTGGACTGTATGTGATTATGATGTGTCAATGTAGATTCATCAGTTACAACAAATGTACTACTCTGGTGAAGGAAGTTAATAAAAAGGGGGCTATGCATATGTATGGGAAAATGTATATGGGAAATCTCTGTACCTTCATCACAATTTCACAGTGGAACTCAATTAGAAATAAATCTTGAGCCAGCCCTGATGGCCTAGTGGTTGAAGCTTGCCGCTCACCACTTCTGTGGCCCAGGTTCACTTCCTGGTTGTGGAGCCACACAGGTGGTGTGCAGAACCACACAGGTCTGTCAGTTGCCATGCTGTGGTGATGGCTCACAGAGAAGAATTAGAATGACTTACAACTAAGATATACAACCATGCACTGGGGTTTGGGGAGAAAAAAATAATAAATAAAGCATAAATGATAGTTAACTAGTGTAGAACTATTTTTAGGAAAACAAAGAAAATTATGTTGACAAAATAGTGGACTAGGTATCTGCAAGCTTTTGTTAACCCATAGAAAGATGAAAAAGCAATCTTACCAGAAAGTGGGCAAACTAAACTTATAGCTGCAAATTAGTCAAAGATCTACAGCACCCAAATCAAGAAAAATCCACAGTTAAATTGGTGATAAATTTTGTGGCAATTTTATTTATCATTGCCCCACACCCTCCATGGTGTGGTGTTGCCTGTTCTGGAGGAGGCAACAGCCCAATTTCCAACTCCCTCTCTCAAATGACAAGAAGTAAAGCAAACCATATTTACAAAGTTTTAACGTCTTTTGGAGATGCCTGAAACACTGGTCTGGGTTCACCTAACTCAGGTCTTATGTGGAAACAGCGAAAGGAGACTTCACAGGGAAACTGCAGAGAGACTAAAGGACTATGGATCCTGAGGCAAGAGATTACACTGGAGCTGTACAGTACACCATCGGACGTATCAGGGAGAAACTGGATGGGAGCACTTTAGGAAATTATGAGGAAAAATTTAGAATGCTACACAGGCCCAGGAAAGATCCACATTCAGGAAAATCTGAGAAGGTCTTAAGTTTTCACCTGGGGCTAATCCCTAATCTCAGCATCAACTCAGCTAATAGTGAAGGTTATCACGACACAGAGCCCATCTGCATGGACCAGGAAGTGGCTGCGTTCTTCTTCAAATGCCCAATTGTCAACAAAATATCACAAGTTTTCCAAAGGAAAAGGAAAACATGGCCCATTCATGGGGGAAAAATACATTAAGAGAAGCTATTTGTGAAGAAGCATAGACACAGGAATTACTAGACAAAAAATTTTAAAAATTGTTTTTGGTATGATTAAATAGTTAAAAGAAAACACAGATAACTAAGAGAAGTGTTATATGAACAAATGAAACTATCAACAAAGGGATGTAACTTATAAAAGAAAAGCAACTAGAAATTCTGGAGATGAAAATTATGAAAAAATAAAACAAAAACATCACTAAGAGAGATTCAACAGAAGATATGAACAGTCAAAAGTATTAATAAAATTAAAGTCAGGGCCATTGAAATTATAGTCTGGGGAGCAGAAAGTCACAAGAATAAATAAAAGTGAACATAGACTAAGGTAAATGTGGTAGTCCAACAAAGGATCACTATCTGCTTCATAGGAGTACCAGAAAAGAGGAGAGTGAAAGGACAGGGAGATTACTTGAAGGGAAAATGACTAAAAGTTTTCATATTTGGTGAAAGACATGAATATATGATCCAAAAACCTCAACAAACTCCAAATACGGTAAATCCAAAGAGACTCGCAATGAGACTCATTTAATCAAACTTTCAGAATGGAAAGAGAAATTGTTGAAAACAGCATAAATAAGTGACTTCTTTACATACAAGAGAGCCTCAGTAAGATACCTGCTGCTTCTCAGCAGAAACCTTGGAGGACAGACAATAGGATAATATTTAAAGTGATGGAAGAGATAAAACTTTCACCTGAAAATTTTACATAACTTTAAAACTATTTCCTCAAAAGTGAGAGAGAAACTGAGACATTCTCAGCCACACAAAAGCAGATTAAATTTATTACTACTAGATCTGCTCTACATAAAAAATGTCAAAGGTAGTCACTTCAATTGAAATAAAATGATGTCAGACTGTAACTTTGAGCCATATTAAAATTTGAGGATGTCAGGTAAGTTAAATACATGGACAAATATAAAAATCAATATTACTGCAATCTTGATTTGTAAACCTGGTATTTATTTTCTACAGGATTTGGAAGACAAATGTGTAAAAACAATATTATTTGGTACACAAGATATAAAGAAGTAATTTGTGACATCAATAACCTAAAGTAGGGAGGGAATCTGTATAGGATTGGTTTTCGCATGTGATTAAAGTTATGTATTGATTGAACCTAGATTTTTAAACCTTTAAGATATAATATGTAATCCCCATGGTAACCACAAAGAAAATTTCTATAGAATATACACAAAAGGAAGGGAAAGGGTAATCAAAACATATCATTACAAAAAAAGTCAACTAAACACAAAAGATGGCAGTACTGAGGGAAATGAGAAAAAAAAAAGCTATAACAATATACAGAAAAGAAATAGCAAAATGGCAAAAGATACTCTTTCTTTATCATTAATTACTCTAAATATAAGTGGATTAAATACTCTGTTTAAAAGACATAGATTGAAAGAATGGATTTAAAAAAATAATGTAATAACATGCTGTCTATAAAAGATCCACTTTATATATAAACTCATTAATAACTTGAAAGTGAAAGAACATAAAAAGATAATTCATGGAAATAGTAGCCAAAAAGGATCTAGGGTCATATTAAAATCAAAATAAACTTTAAGACAAAACTTGTCCTAGGGGATACACAAGAACATTATATATTAATTAAAGTGTAATTAAGAAGATATGATTATAAACGTATATGCACTGAACATTAAATCTCCAAAATATATGAAGCAAATATTGAAAAAATTGAATCGAGAAATTTACAGTTCTATATAATAATTAGAGACTTCAATGTTTCTCTTTGAATGATAAATGGAAAACCAGAGATAAGATCAATAAAGAGGGGCTGACCCCATGGCAGAGTGGTTAAGTTCGTGCACTCCGCTTAGGTGGCCCAGGGTTTTGCTGGTTCGGATCCTGGGCGTGGACATGGCACCACTCATCAGGCCACGTTGAGGCGGCGTCCCACATGCCACAACTAGAAGGACCCACAACTAATAATATACAACTATGTACTGGGGGGATTTGGGGAGAAAAAGCAGAAAAAATAAAAAGAAGATTAGCAACATTTGTTAGCTCAGGTGCCAATCTTTAAAAAAAAATCAATAAAGAAATAAAAGTTTTGCAACTTGTTAGAAACCAATTCGACTGAATAGACATATAAAAAATACCCTACTAAACATCTGAATACACAATTTCCTCAACTGCAACTGGAGCAGTCATCAGGATAGACTATATGGTAGACCACAAATCAAGTTGAATAAAAATTAAAATGTTGAAATTATACAATATATTTGTGTGTGTATATGTATATATATATATATATATATATATATATATATATATATATATATATAAAATGGAATATTATTTGACCTTAAAAATGAATGAAATTGAGATACATGGTACAAGATGGATGAATTATGACAACACTTTTCTAGGTGAAATAAGACAAGCACAAAAGGACAGATACTATATGATTTTACTTTTCTGAGGCACTTAGAATAGTCAAATTCATTGAGACAGGAAACGTCATATTAGCAGGACTGTGGGGGGACAGGAAGTTACTGTTTATAGAGTGAGAACCTCCGGTTTGTGATAATGACAATTTTCTGGAGATGGATGGTGGTTATGGTTGCACAAAAATGTGAATGCACTTAATGTTACTTAATTGTACAGATGAAAATGGTGAAAATGGTAAACGTTATGTTATATACATTTTATCACAAAATATAGGTTAGGACAAAGCTTTAAACTAGACTCGTAGTGCACCTTCTCAAAAGAAACAGAGTAATGCAAATACTGGAGAACTTAGGAACTCCAAGAACATTTAAGGCATTATCTACAATAAAAAAATGCTTTACTGAATATTATCTAAATAATATCTCATCAAACAGAGTAATATTACCACTTTATTTCCTATTTTAAAATTTTAAAATTTTGTACTTTAATGGTAATTCCCAAAATAATGGGAACAATTTTAAGATAAATAGTATATAAATCAAGTTAAAGATTACCCCCAAAGTGTGTGATATTTTATGAATTTCTTATGTGTTTATAATAAAATTATAATTTTCCTTTTAATGTATTACATTTTTTAGCAAATTTAATTCAAACTGCCATACTTAGTGAATAACAACATGTAAAATAATAACTCCATAAAACTTTAAAGACATAGTTACATTTGAAGAAACTGAATAAATGTATTTATTTCCCCACTATAATTAACTATAATTAACATCTGTGAAAACATCCAAAGAAATTATCAAAACTCCTTCCCCAATCTTGGCCTAAGACCATCCTGAGCTATTAGTGACTTAACCTACAGTATTCAAGTCTCAGTGGACATTCCCCAGTGAACACACACGCAACAACAAATGCTACACTCACATCAGGATTGCCTGGAATCACGATTGCTGCTGTGTCTTCATGGAGTTATTTAAAATGTCGAGTGCAGAGATTAGAGATGAACATACACATTTGTTTGAAAAATATTCAAAGAAATCTGAGCAGAAAATGACTGTTCATGTGATGGCTTAGGACCACCGTCAGCTGTCCAATTCAGTGACGTTGTAAAAATGGGGAGATAATAAAAGGTACTGTTACAGGCTCTTAACATCAGCCCTGGTATCAGTTCCCCCACATTGAACCCAGCGTATATGGGGTTAAAACTAAAACCCACCACCCCATTTCCTGCTTCTCTAGCTCCACTCACATGTAAATACCTGTTTCTTTAAACTTGGACTCCAGGAGCTTTACAACTAAATGGGAGTTACAAATTGTTAAAAGCCCAGGTGGCCTGGAGTTGGAGGCACACTAAAGTTTAGCTAATCATGTGTCCTTGAGTTTCCCAGGAAAGCCGCTGTCTCAAGAGTATCAAGGAGTGGAGGCTTCCCAGACCTCAACTCCTGACTCCCGGCGCTCAAACCCGCCTCAAACAAGAAGAGGAGACAACGGCGAAGGACGCCCACCTGCCATGCTCCTATCTCACCCTCCCCGCTGCCTTGCTGCAAGCAGCCTCTCAAGGCCAAACGCAGGCTGGTGGGAAAGCACCGAGCTGCACAAGCTACATGTTCCCCCCTCCCCTACCCAAAACCCCAAATAAAAATCCCTACCCATTCCTCATCAGGGAGCTAGCAATTTTTGAGGCATGAGCCCTTGCTTTGCTCCCTGTGCCTGGCATAGTAAAAACCTTTCCTCTTCCACTCAAGACTCTGTTCTCGTTATTTGGATTGGCATCGGGTTCAGAGACCGAACTTTCTGTTACAGTACAAGTTCTAATCATATTCTTAGTTTTATTTATTACACATGAGTTAAGACTCTTCTGCAAGTTCTTAAGAGAAGTTTTTTAGAATTAATTTAGAACTGCCTTTTATAAAGTACTAGCCTGATCAATTGATACATTAAGCCATCTTATTTACCACGAAACTTTAAAAAGAAAATTTAATTTTATTAAAGTGGGTTTAAAAGGTCATATATATGTGTTCATACAATTAAAAATAAATGGATTGCTTAAACACCTGGAAACTTTTTTGAGACGTGAAGCTCTCTTCAATCCTAAAACATAACATTATACAATTCTAGAAAGTATTGGAGGTACTGTTAATAATCTATTGTGAAATAGTAGTGAAACATACTGAATTTGATAATAATTGATAATATATACTCAATGGCTGATATTATCTATGAACTTCTTTCCTGAATTTACAGTGAATAAGACTAAGGTCTGTAATAAAAGATAACATATTCATGAAAATACGTTCACTTTAAAAATAATAATGATTCTTGTGACAAAATATATACTAAAATCATATAGGAATGCAAATGGATCTTCAAATGTAAGAGCAATTTATTTGTCCATAATTGAAAAAAGGTACTTTTTAGAAAAACAGTTGAATTTGAAAGATAAATAGTATTTATTGAGGAAGGGAAAGTGCAATGTGTCCAGAGTCTGTGATGAATCCTTTGGAGGTGGGCAAGACTGCAGCAAAGCAGAGAATGCTTTACCATGGCATGCGTCACATGGATTATACTCTCCAGAAGTAGAGCTATTTTTATACAAGCATGTGATGTGATCACATAGCTGTTGACTCTATTGCATTAATCCTTTTGGCAGTGTGGATTACTGTCTGGATTGAAATCATTCCACATTCAAGGTGACCAGTTTAGAAAATGAATGACATAATCTAGGTAAGAGTTGGTCAAGTCCAGTGTTAGAAGATTTTAAGTGGAATTTGCATGTGAATGGCTGCACTATTTACAACAGAAAGTGGTTTTGGAGCTAGCTCATAAACGTGCTCTCTGGATGGGAAGAGAAATGGAGGTCTTTGTAAGATATAGAGCTGAGTCATATTGGGGTAGGTTTTTGATGGGCTCGTGTGACATTTGATGAACAAAGCTAGCAGATAAGAGCACAAATCCTCAGTAACGATTAAGAGGATAGACTTCCCTACTTCTTACTTGGGTTTTTGTGGCTTGTATCTGCCAGTGAGTACAACGTTTACATGGTTCCCAGGGTAAACTTATTAAACTTTTTATTGCTTATGAACTGTTTTAACTTACACGAATCTGTTATTTCTAATTAAATTTTTTCTCATCTAGATTTTATACAAAAGTATAAAATGGCATTTATAATAAAAATGAAATAGTAATAGCTAAATTTACCTGTCTCTGGCACAATAATATATTTTCTAAATTTAAAAGACACCTTCTGGAAATAATTCAGGTATTCATGGGAATAGTGAATATGTTAGAGTTATCCAGCTTTTTTAAAACACAAATTGTGCCTAAATTTACTGCTTTCTATGTTTAACTTTTGAATTTTATTTTAACTTTCTGTACATATCACTGAAGTTCCAGTGAAATAGTAATAATATCTGTATTAGTAATCTAGAGTGATCTGTGAAAATCCAGTGGGAATGGTACATAGAAATACTTTGGGAACAATATCACTGAGAAATATGGGGATGACAAGTGTGTGGAGGAAAATAATATGATGGTAACTTTCTTGTTGTCAATGTTGATAGTGAAGATGGCAAGTGTCACAGCTAATGGTCAGTGATGACTTAAGCAAAAGCACATTGTAAGTATCCAGTATACATTATCTCATACTATCTTATCATAACTCTTACTTCTTTCCAGCTTTATTGACAAATAAAAATTACATATATTTAAGTGTACAGCTTAATGTTTTGATATATGTACACTGTGAAATAATCACCACAATCAAGTTAATTAACATATCCATCAACTTACACAGTTACCTTTTTTTTGTGCTGAGATTGATGCGGGGTCGGTGAGCCGAGGAGTCGAAAGAAAGATTTCTTAGACTCTTAAGATCTGGCAGTAGTGCTCTTTTATTTAGAGAATAGTGTAGCATGGGGACAGGACCCACAGGCAGGCAGAGCCGCTGCTGCTGCCCCCTCTGGCATGGGGACAGGACCCACGGGCAGGCAGAGCCGCTGTTGCTGCCCCCTCTGGCATGGGGACAGGATCCATGGGCAGGCAGAGCTGGTGCGTGGGGACAAGACCCATGGGCAGTCAGAGCTCCTGTTGCTGCCCCGAGTTGAGGGTTAGGGCTAAATTTAAGGCATAGGTATATGATTCATCTCTTTACGAGACAAAGGAAAGAACATGAAAAAAAGTTAAAATGGTATCAGTGCAGGTGGGGTCTGGTCAGTGGGTGATCCCATGACTTTTAGACAAGAATCAAATCGGATTAAGTAAAGGTTAGAAAGGTTAGACGCCACCACCCTAAACCAGTTACATGAGATTGCCAGACAGCAACCAACTTAAGTTCTTGCCTTCCCCATTAAGAACTTCTAGGGACAAGGTCATCTCTCTTCTTCTTCCTGGTACAGAGAGGGAGGCACCTTTTACAGGTAGAGATTTACCTTACAAATGTAAATGTGTCCCAACAAGGGCAAGTTCCATTCCCCAGAGTCTCCTTCCCTGTCCCAGTTTATCAAAAGCAATCAGCCCAAAACAATCCTGATGCCAAAGAGACATATCCTGGGGTGGCCAATTTCAGGTCCCTACAAGGTCATCCCCCCTTCCTTAACAAACGCAAATGTCTCAAAAGGGCAAGCAAAATTCCAGTCCTTGGAGCCTGCTTCTCATCTGCAGTTTTAAAAGTAACCAGCCTAAAAATCCTCATCATAAACCGTTTTAAAATTAAGCAGCCTAAAAATCCTCATCAAGATCACTTAAGATTTACTCTCCTAGTAAATTTCAATTATAAAATACAGTATTGTTCATTTTATTCACACTACTGTACATTAGGTCTCCAGAATTTATTCATCTTGCTTAATGGAAACTTTGACCCAAATCTTTCCATATCTTCCTCCCTTCAGCCACTGAGAACCACCATTTTACTCTCTGCGTCTGTGAGTTTGACTATTTCAGGTTACACATACAAGTGTGATCAGCAGTGTTTATCTTTCTGGGTCTGGCTGTTTAAATTTAGCAGAAAGTCTTCCAGGTTCATCCGTATTGTTGCAAATGGCGTAATTTCCTTTTGTAAGTCTGTATAATATTCCAGTGGAATATGTATGTTCCAGATTTTCTTTATGCATTCATTCATTGATGGACACTTAGGTTGTTTCTCCATTTTAGCTATTGTAAATAATGCTTCAATGATCATAGGAGTGCAGATATCTCTTCAAGATACTGATTTCATTTTCTTTGGCTATATTCCAAAAGTAGGGTTGCTGGTTCATATGGTAGTTCTATTTTTAATTTTTAGAGAAACTTACATACTCTTCTCTATAATGACTGTATCAATTTACATTCTCACCAACAGTACACAAAAGAGTTCCCTTTTTTCTACATCCTTGCCAACACTTGTCTTTTTGCTAATAGTCATTCTAAGGTGTATGAAATAATGTTTCATTGTGGTTTTGATTTGCTCATTTATAAGCTGCAGTCTCAAAAAGTTAAATCACTAATCCAAGCGTAGATTTCTAGTAAGTGACAGAACTAGAATTAGATCTTGTGTTGACTCCAAACTGTCTGCAGCATGCTTGTGCAATAAGGCAGAATTACACCTGTCTTCAATCGGAATCCAAACTCAAAGTGGATACACTAGTAATCACTTTCTATTTGTCTCTCAAAATATCAGTCGACTTATTTTCCTGTTTATCTGTTAATGCTGATTCCCCCTTGTGTAATGTGATAAAGGTATATAATTTAGAGGTAAGCAAATATATGCATGTACAAATGCTGTGTATTCTTGGTCTCTTTATACACTAAACTAGTCGTGATTCTCAAGATCTACACCCTTGTAAACAAGGAAAAATATACATTGCTTAAACATTTAATAAGATTACTAATTCCTAAGTCACTAAAGTAAGATAAAGTGTGTATTTTTTGTCTCTTTTAAGTAGAATCTATTGTGGAAACACTTGATGGGCTGTGGACTCTCATGTAGGATTCAATAAAATGATATTGTGGTGAAATACGCTTGTCTAGACCCTAGAGGACACTCTTCTGGGTCATCTGATTCAGAATCTCTGAAAGCCACTTGGCAAGGCTGTAAATTCTGGATAACTGATGGCAACACAGAACAAATATTGTCTATGGACATGCAGATATAAATATGACCAAAATTTTAAAGAACTAAGATAGAATTTATGGGTCCAATAGGTTCAAAGTCCTGCTGGGAAACTGATATGATACCTATTTTAAAGGATTCCTGACTTACAGGTGAGTAAGGAAGTTCCCTTAGGCGAACTTCAGCACTTTAGACTTTTTCAGGGATCTTGAGAAGAGAGAAAATCTATGTGAAACCTGGTGGAAAGATTTTTTACAGTTAGATGCTTTTAAAAGTCCAGTCTGAGATTTCTTATAAAACTTCCAGCAAGGCCAACTTAAGGCTTCTTGGGTAAATCCACACTTTTGCTGCATCTATGCAAATAATCAGAACAAATGTGACCAGACTTATTTAGTGATCAGAAAGATCTTTCTTTGACATTAATTTTGACCAAAAGCAAGACAGTGTAGAAAAATATCTCTGCTTCAGAGAAGAACTGTGCATTGTCTAGCTTCTAGAGGTCATATCATCAGATCTGCCACTTGATCACTGTATAGTCTTAAACAATTCAATTCAAATCTATAGGAACCAGTTTTTCATCTTAATAATAATGAGGCTATATTTGAAAAAATCTCTTTCTTCTGTAAATATATGATCACTAAAGTGAGGCATTTTTTTTTGGTTTTATTTCAGCTGAGTAAAAGCATAGGAAAAAAATATCTATGCAATGAAAATAAAGCATGTTGACTTTATGTGATGGAAATTTGCAATTTACTTTGAAACTTGGGCTGCAGTTGGATGATTTTCCTCACCATGATGTAGGAGTAAACTGAATATATCCTAAATATATACATTTTCAATCTTACTTACGGAGGAGATAGTGTAAGTGTTTCTCTGTAATCAAGATATTCCAGGTTGGGACACTACAGTATTTGGGAAAAGACGTGAATTCGAGTTCATTTAGAGGTTCCGAGAATGATGTTCACATTCTCTACACCATTCACTAGAGTTTGATTGATGCAGGTAACACAGAATATGAGAGAATATAGTAAGAGAATATGGTAACCACTGCAGAAAAGAAAGAAAAAAACATAAGAATTTCTTGAAATGAGCAAAATTTAAACACTAAATCAATTTATTTGTGCATAAAGGAACTTCTCATATACCTTCTCAGCCCTCTTTCACATATAGTGAATTTCCATTTTAATAGCATTCATTTTTTCTCATTTTATTTATTTAGTTTTGAGCGATTTAAAAGATAACTGCTAATTTCAGAATTACTTTAAAATTGTTGAAGGATAACACAGGAAAATTCCTGAAATAAAATGTTAATATGTAAGTATCTATATCTATCCATCTAGCATTTAAAGTACTAACCGGGGAATCAGGGAAAGTCACTTAAAATCTCTGAATCTTTTATCATTAATTATAAAACATCAGTGGTTACATCAACCTCAAAAGCTAGTTAATTTCATTTAATCCTGACACAAATCTTGACACGTCAGGTTCTACCCAGTGGAGATGGTCAATAAATGTTTACGTCACTATCCTCTCTTCCATGTACAGAACTTGTCCAGGTTCAAAGCTTGTTTCTCAGTCTCACTAAGAAACCATCTGATTGCTCTTTTCTCCTGAATATGTTGTCACTAATGCTGATGCCAAACCACAAAGTTTTAGTGGAATTTAAAAAATCAAGACAGGTGAAAATTTTTTATAAATGGTCTGCAAATGAGTTACTTATTGTTATTTCATTGGATACAAGCGAAAATAATCTAATTTATTTTTACATTAATAAAAATAATCTCTTTACTTTTGACCTTGAAACGGATATTCAATAGCTGAGGTTGCTTCCCTTTCAGAGGTAAAGCTTCTTTAAATCACATCATATGACAGGTTATTAGCACATAATAACAGGGAAACATAGATAATTAAATGATGCTGCATTGGCAGTCACGTGACATGGCATCAAAGAACAGACATGATTTGCTGTTCATTATTTCTGTTCTGTGTTGCTATATCCTCAAGGTTAAACTGGGATAATATTAACTATCTAATGGAATCTTTGTCATAGTTGGTCCCATATAAAATACAAATGATAATGGTACTCACAATGTTCGTTTCATTGATAATTACAAATACTACATTTTCAATCTTATCAATAATTGAAACTACTAATATAAATTATATCCTATCATATCAGTCTAATATGCTGGTATCGTGTTGAATCCAAATGTCAATTTATGGAAAGAATTTTCTCCCCTTGTTTTTCTTTTGCAAGTTGTCAGCAGCCGGACAATAACTGAAAATCAATTGCTCCACAGAGGCCCAGTGCTCTGCTGTAGGTTTCTTACAATTTGTTTGGAGATAATACATATGCAGTCATTTGATTACATGCAAATTATTAACTGTGAAATACTTTTTATATCACTTTAATATGTTATCCAAATAATGCATGGACACAGCATCAACAACCCACAGAGTAAAATGATAGTCCCGTGATCTACTCCTCCTGAAACCCAAGGTAAATAATTAAAATTGTTTTATAGATTTTCCCTGTAACGCCCTGATATTTTAGACAATAAGCTTATCTTCTAAGGCTTGATTTCTAAACCCCAATTACTAGACCATGATTTGTGACTCAGGTCATTGTCACTGGGAAGCAGTCCCGTCCTTACCTCAACACCTTCTCTGTTTTCCTCTCTTTCTACACTCTTGACATAGTTATATCCCACTTTATGGCTTGATGGCATTGTTCAGTTTTCTAGAATTTATTGGTTGAATGTAAAAAATATACCATTACCGTAATCCCAATACTATTTTGGGGTTACTACTCCATATATTTCTTCTAATTGTATTACTATTATTTCCCTCAAGAAAATTTTAGGATCTTATCTTTATAGCTGATATTTAGAATTGTCAAGAAACTGTTTTTAAGAAAACATTGAGTTTTCAAAAAAGCATTCTTTAATAAATTATTTCTCATTTATTTTTCTGTGTTCTTTGCAAGCTATTTGAATACTGTACTTCTTTTAGACGAGCTCTGAGAAAATGTCTTTGTTTGATAATACTTACTCTGTAATTACTATTTCATATGCATTTTTAGGAATGCCATAAGTATATGTTGGGTCAACCTATAATAATTATCAAATTCTTTCTTTTCTAAATATCTGACTTTTGTTTGATTGCTGCTGTTTTCTTTCTGGTCCATTGTCTTCAATTTATCTTTTGAAGCCTTCATTGACTCTATTATATTAATTATTACCTTTTTAATTTCCAAAAGTCCTTTATTGTTATTTGCCACCTTCCTTTATATTACACATAGTGTTTGTACTGAGGTTTTAACAACTTCTCATATTTCTCTGAATATAAATTTTTAATAATATTTTCTTGTACTTTTCCTAATCATGTTTAACTCAGTGTGTGTGTGTGTGTGTGTGTGTGTGTGTGTGTATGTGTGTGTGTGTGTTCCTCTTTCATTTGAGTATTCCTCAAAACTCTGATGATCTTTTGTCTCAGAGCAATATTATGACTGAAATACTACACCCCCCGTTTGGGCATAGCATGCTGAGCTTGCTCTCTGATGGTATTCCCTTTGGACAAGAATCCCTCACTCATTCCCGTTAAGGACACTCTCAGGATGCCATACACCCGTCTCCATTTAAGAGACTCACTGTTTCTCAAAATTCCTTCTTCCAAAAGGTCCTGAACTCTTTCATCTCTGATTCTCCCCTCTGCTCTCTTCCTCACTTTCTTTAAGTTATAATATGTTTCCTTACCTTGGTAGTTGAGTTTTATAACAGAGAGGTGATGAATATATGTGCTTATACTCCCACAATTATCTAGAAATGGAAAGAGTTTTAAATAAATGAGAACAAAATTTAAAAAAGAATGAATAATAAAAGGTGCCATAAAGCAATGGGTAATGTTATGTAAGCATTGAAAAACAGCTGAACAAAATACATATCTTCTTTTGGGAGAAGTTGAGCAGAATCATGGAAACTACAAGGAAATTGCAGTACAGATTATCTAGAAGGGGATTTACTTTGACCAAAGCATTGGGAAATTAAATTAGGAGGCAGAGAAGAATGACTTTGCATAAATGGTATTTGGCAATAAGGATTCATTGTAGATTTCTGAAAAGAAGAAGGAAATAATTATACTTGACATCTAAAAAGCTTGATTTGGCAAGATTTTTGAGAACTCAAAAAGGGAATATAAACCTGTAACATGAGCTGATAGGCTACTGCAGTTTCAGAGGTTTTAGGGCTTAAATATAAAAGAAAAAAATCATCCCCTAAGGTTCACAAAAATGTATTTACATATAAGTCTATAATTTACGCATTTACGTTAATTTTCTATGCATACATTTAAAGTATGAGCTCTGACTTTTGTAACCGAAAGTTCGGTCTCTGAACCCGATGCCAATCCAAATGAGAACAGAGTCTTGAGTGGAAGAGGAAAGTTTTTACTATGCCAGGCACAGGGAGCAAAGCAAGGGCTCATGTCTCAAAAATTGCTGGCTCCCCGATGAGGAACGGGTAGGGATTTTTATTTGGGGTTTTGGGTAGGGGAGGGGGAACATACAGCTTGTGCAGGTCAGTGCTTTCCCACCAGCCTGCGTTTGGCCTTGAGTGGCTGCTTGCAGTGAGGCAGAGGAGGGGGCGGGATGGTGAGATAGGAGGATGGCTGGTGGGCGTCCTTCGCCGTTGTCTCGTCTTCCTGTTTGAGGCGGGTTCGAGCGCCGGGAGTCAGGAGTTGAGGTCTGGGAAGCCTCCACTCCCTGATATTCTTGAGACAGCAGCTTTCCTGGCAAACTTCAAGGACACATGATTAGCTAAACTTTAGTGTGCCTCCAACTCCAGGCCATCTGGGCTTTTAAACATTTGTAACTCCCATTTAATTGTAAAGCTCCTGGAGTCAAAGTTTAAAGAAACAGGTATTTACATATGAGTGGAGCTAGAGAAGCAGGAAGGGGGGGGTGGGTTTTACCTTTAACCCCATGTACGCTGGGTTCAGTGTGGGAGAACTGATATCAGGGCTGATGTTAAGAGCCTGTAACACTTTGATGGTATCTGGAATTATGTAGGGAAATAAAATAATTGTATCCTAATAAATTCATTAGAGAAATATGTTATTCTTACAATTCACAGACTTCTATTAAATATTTTGGCCATAGATGTTTGCCTCACCAAAATTTTTTCATGAGGCAAAAAGTGGGATTTTTTTCAAAATAGGCAATTTTGTTCTTCATTTAAGATCTGTAGTGTTTCTTGAATAAATCACAGTGTGACTAAAATAATGGATTAAAAACAGCTTATTACTCAATTCTAATTTAATGTTGCATCTGTCTTTAGGAAAAACTAAATGAGTACCCCATGGAAAATTCCAATCAGACATCTACTGATTTCATCTTATTGGGGTTGTTTCCATCGTCAAGAATTGGCCTGCTCCTCTTCATTCTCACTGTTCTCATTTTCCTAATGGCTCTGTTAGGCAACCTGTCCATGATCCTCCTCACCCTCCTGGACACCCATCTCCACACACCCATGTATATCCTACTCAGTCAGCTCTCCCTGATGGATCTGAACTACATCACCATTGTCCTCAAAATGGCTTCCAATTTTCTGTTTGGAAGCAAGTCTATCTCTTTCATTGGGTGTGGGGTTCAGAGCTTCTTCTTCTTGACTTTAGCACGTGCGGAAGGCTTATTATTGGCCTCTATGGCTATCTGCTTTCCTCTCCACTATCCCATCCATATGAGCAAAGAGTATGTGTGGCAATGATAATAGGATCTTGGATAATGGGCTCTATATCAACTCTTGTGCCCACACTACATATGCCCTCCATATCCCTTATTGCCATTCCAGGGCCATCAATAATTTTTTCTGCGATGTCCCAGCCATGTTGACTCTGGCCTGTGTAGACACCTGGGTCTATGCGTACACAGTCGTTGTGAGCACCACCCTCTTTCTTGCGGTCCCTTTTATTGGCATTGCATGTTCCTATGGCCGTGTTCTCCTTGCTGTCTACTGCATGCACTCAGCAGAAGGGAGGAAGAAGGCCTATTCCACCTGCAGCACCCACCTGACTGTGGTGACTTTCTATTATGCTCCCTTTGTTTACACTTATCTACGCCCAAGATCCCTCCGATCTCCAACAGAGGACAAGGTTCTGGCTGTCTTCTACACCATCCTGACCCCACTGCTCAACCCCATCATCTACAGCCTGAGAAACAAGGAGGTGACCGGGGCCCTAAGAAGAGTGGTTCAGAGAATCAGCTCTGTGAAAAAGTAGACAAACTATGTATGTTAGTCACTGAGATTCAGTTAAACATCAATTCAGCTGTGTCCCATCAGAAAGAAGAATAGTATTCCATGCCTAGAGTAAAGGAAGTGAAATTAATGTAGACAATTTAAAAACTTGAGGTTTCACAAACTAATTGTATATTCTAAGCCAGCATTTATGCTAACATGTGTAAATGAAAATTCAAAATACTTAAACTGATTATACCTTTAGCATACAAGTTTTACAAGACTTTTTGGTCTCCCAATATTAGTAAATTAGGATGAGAGAACAATAGATGGTTAAGATGCTCCTAATCTAATTGGAAACAAAATATTTTATTTATCTGTATAATAATTTATACACTTTTCCAGCTTTATTGATGTACAAGTGACAAAATTGTATAATTTTAAGGTGTACAGTGTGATGATTTGATATGCATATATATTGTGAAATCATCACCACAATCAAGCAAATTAACATATCTATCATCTTACATAGTTACTTTTTTATTGGTGAGAACACATAAGACCTACTTTCTTAGCAAATTTCAAGTGTATAACACATTATTCTTAACTATAGTCACCCTATTCTAATTTAGAATTCCAAAACTTTTTCATCCTGCATATCTGAAACTTTATCTGCTTTGACCAAAATGTCCCCATTTCTCCATCACCCAGCCCCTGTTAAAAACCATTCTACTCTGTGCTTCTAAGAGTTTGACTTTTTTTATTCTATATGTAAGTGAGAATATGATGTGTTGTCTTTCTGTCTGTCTTATATCACTTAGAATAATGTCCTCCAGGTTTATCTATATTGTCATAGTGACAGGATTTATTTCTTTTATAAGGCTGAATAATATTCCATTGCATGTGTATTTACCACATTTTCTTTATCTATTCATCCATTGATGCACACTTAGCTTGTTTTCATGTCTTGGCTGTTTGGCTCTTGTGAATAATGCTGCAATGAACATGGGAGTGGAAACATCTCTTTGACGTAGTGATTTTATTTCTTTTGGATATATACACAGAAGTGAGATTGTTGGAGCCTATGGTAATTCTCTTTCTAATTTTTTGAGGAACCTTCCATACTGTTTTCCACAATGGCTGTGCCAATTTTAAGTGGATTTTTTTCATCACAAGGAAGTGAATGATAATGTCATAATAATGTGGAAAAATGTAATAGTTGTGTGCTGATGAAAGATTTACCTCATCTCATTTAACTACATGACTCTCAAACTTGGAGAAATTTGAAAAATGTTATCAAGAACAAAATATTTAAAAAAGACAAAAGAGATAATTGCTGATTAACATCAGTGCCCAATACATATTAAGCATTTCGTATATTGTGGGGGACACAAAGACACATTTCACACAAAATGGTGGGCCAGTATGACAATTGCAAGCTAACATGAACCTTTCGTTCTTTCATTGCAATAAACCAATAAATAAATTGTAAAATTTTCTCAATGTTTTCTACTTAAACATTTTTAAGACCTCTCATCCTTATTACCTATAATCACTTTCTTACTTCAGATCCTTATCCTCTCTTTTTTTTTTCTTTAAAGATTGGCCCTGAGTTAACATCTATTGCTAATCTTCCTCTTTTTTTTCCTTCTGCCCAAAGGCCCCAATACATACTTGTATACTCTCGTTGTGGGTCCTTCAAGTTCTGCTTTGTGGGACGCCATCTCAACATGGCCTGATGAAAGGTGCTAGGTCCACACCCAGGATCCGAGCCTGTGAAACCCTGGGCCGCCAAAGTGGAGCATGTAATATTAACCACTGGCCATGGCACCAGGCCCCTCCTCTCTTAACTACAGTATTTTCTCGCAAGATTTTCTGATTGAATTAAAATGATATTTGGAATCTATTATCTGTTAAAGTTTTTAACTGGAAAGAGAGAAATAAATTCCATCTAATTTAAACTGGTAATATAATAGTAAAAATGACTGAAAGACACAGAATCTCTAGAAATGGAAGTTAATCATGTATGAAGACTCTGTGAACATGAGAAATTTTCAATATGATCCTGGGAATGAGTCCCTTGATGATACCACTGTGGCTTCATTCTGAGTGCCATTTATAGTCTCAGAACCATATGATGGGCTCCTCTAGAAACTTCACGAATTTATTTCTGTTTCATCCATGTTCCCCTGGAGATTGTGCACTTGCCCTGGTTCTTTGAACGACTCACTTCTTAGTTAAAACCTGCAAATAGAGAATCTAATCCATAGTGTAGACATATGTCTTGGCCATAGCTGTAAGATGGGCAGGGAAGTGAGCATCTGGGTTCTATCATAGATAATTAAATGTTTGCTCTCTAAGACATGTCAAAAAGAGTTCAAATAAAAAATAATGATAAATGAAAAAGAAGAAGATTGGCAACAGATATTAGCTCAGGGCAAATCTTCCTTACCAAAGAAAATAATAATAATGATAAATAGACTCTAGACCTTATGTTTAACCAGGAGTCCTGTGGCTCTTCACTTATCTACTTATATTGGCTAATATGAGTGAGATGTAGGAATATGTGAAAAGTTTGTTTTAGGTACAATGTCTGGAGAAATATAAATGAGAGATGGAAAAAGTAGATATGACCTGGCTTTCCTTCCACGATTAGGCCACAAAGACTTCCTATGACCCTCTTTGGATAGACACAGTGAAAGGAAGCAGAGAGAGACTGAGGTGCCTATCATGAAATTTGTAAAATTAGTGTACAAGCATTGGTGCCTCTAGGGCCTGCTCATCTAATGTGACCCAGAGCTGTGTAGAAAGGTCATCTCTACAATTCATTAATTAGCATAATGTACTCAGAACAATGCAGAGTTTCTCACTCTCTTTGGCATCTCAAAGGTCCTGCGTCTTTCAAATTTTCTGGAATGATGCCTTCCTGGGGAGGATCACAAAAGCCATTCTCATTTATTATCACAAGACAAGAGAATCTGGAGATGATTGTGTTACTATGACTGTAGTCTTCAACATAAATGTTTCTTTCTATCTCTCTTTAAATCCAGACTGGCTTGAAGTTGCTCTTGGAGTTATTTAAGTAAAATACATATTAATGATGTTACTTTTCTTAGTATTGTAAGCAATTATCTCCTGTGGCTGGTTCATCCTTACATCTGCAGGATCACACAGCACAATTCCCTGTCTAAAATTTTATCTTCTCTTCAGGATAAAGTGAATGCAATTCTCTGAAAAAGTTGTGAAAAGTCACAAGTGTATCAGGAATACAGTTGGCTGTATCTTCAATATATAATCCACTATCTTCATGCAAAAATCTCTGACTGGATGATTCCTATTTCTCACTGTTCTCAAAGTGTGAGGTCCGGCATCATTTACATGAGGAATTTGTATCTTTCTTCTCTGTTCTCATAGATGTCAACATTCGTACTAATGAAATATGTCATCACTGTATTATAATCTTTTTTACTAAAAATTCATGGACCATTAACTGTATACTTTTTCTCTTTAAAAACTATTTTTGAAATATGATATACAAACACTTGATAAATATTCAAAAATTGAAACCACTGCAACTGACACCTCGATTGAGGAGTAGACATGACCAGTACCTCACAAGCCACCCCTGTGCTCTCTTTCATTCTCTAACATTCCAAAATTATCCTCTTTTACAACTTCTGATAACATAGATTAATTTTATTACTTAAATTTTTTATTTGTAGATCATGTGTCTTTTTGTATCTGGCTTCTTTTCCTTCGCATTTTGTCTGTTAAATTCATTCCGGTTATTTGTACATTTTCAGAGTATTAATTCACATTGCTATTGAATACTCCGTTTGGTAACTATCCTCTACTTTTTTACCCATTTTTGTTAGTGAGCATATGTGAGTATTGTAGGGCTTATCTATTAAAACGATTGCTGCTATGAATGTTTTTGAACATGTCTTTTGTAGATGATATGGAGGAATTTCTGTTGGAGATGATCCAGGACTCTAGATCATCAGAAATGCTTATTATTATCTTTTCCCCCCAACTTTATTGAGGTTTAGTTGATAGATAAACATTGTATATATTTAGGATGTAGAACACGATGATTTGATGTATGTATGGACCATTAACTGTTAACCATCAGTGGCTTGCTATTTTCTTCTTCATGTGCCCAGATCATGCTTATTGAGTATTTGTTCCACTTTCAAAATACAAAGCATGTCTTGGTTATTCACAGCCCATTACATTTTCACATATTATTAGGATTAGATTACACAATTTTCACCAAAAAATTTTGGATTTTGAGATTAATTACATACAATTTCTGTGAAAATTTGTCAAAAAATAAAATCTTTTCCATATTGACTCAATTTATTGACAAAACATATCTCATCACATATGCATCAATTTATAAAGGCTAGAAACACATCCATGTCCTATTAAATTTGTATGAAAATGTATTTATGAAAATGTTTTTCACCTGAATCTTGCATTTTTGGGACACAGAATGGGACTTCTTTTTCAAAATAAGTAAATGTGATTATTCATTTAAGAGCCATATGACATTATAAATAATTCAACTGAACTGAACACAGAAATTTAAGAACAATTTTTAAAAAGCTCAGAATTTTATTTAAGTTCTCTACTCTTCTTTCTCCTCTTAGAATAAGCCAAATCTCATGGCCCCACACCATGCTTGGTTTTATGGTGTCCTCTGGGGTAGTATCCAGCACTCAGCCCCCCCTTTCCATTACACCCTTGGGGAGTATAGGGGTCTTTCAGAATCACTTCAACACCTGGGTTTGCTGGGGCATGGTAGGGGTGTCAGGGACTCAGTACTTCTCTCACTGAACACAGAGCCATCTTGACCAGACCACACATGACTATTGTGCCAGGAAGATGGTGGAATAGAAGGTTTTAGCCTGCCTCCTTTCACAGAAACATAAATATAAATAACCATCCATGCACAAACATACTTTCATGAGAGATCTGGATTCCAAATGAGAGAAGTGAAACACAGAAAAGGAAAAAAAAAACACATTGAAGAGGGTAAGAAGGACGGTTCACTCTATCTGAGCCACCTCTCACTTAATATTGTGCAGCACAGAAAGGAAAGAGATTTATTCTCCTTTAGAGCTCACACATGGGGTAAAAAGAGTCAAGCGAGCATTCAATTTAATTGTGGACCCAGGCATCAAGCCTGCTGACCCATGAACCCCATGAGCAGACCCACCCATGTTGCCTGCCTGTCAGCTTGCCCAAAATCTCTGAGTGGGCTGATGGGTAAAAGGCTTTCCCTTTCAAACCCAGTCTATAAACACTGGAGAAAGTGACTACTTCAAATACACAAACACCAAGGTTTTTGCAAGAATACAAGCCTACAATGTTGACAAAGGGTCAAAGAAATATCACACTACCAAAGAAACAAAATAAAGCACAAGCAACTGGCCCTAAAAAGTGGGTATCTAAAAACTGCCTGACAAATAATTCAGAATATTTATCCTAAAGAAGCTTAGTGAGGTAAAAGAGAACATATACAGTCAACTAAAAAAAATCAGAAAACAATATTTGAAGAAAATGAGAAGTTCAACAAAGAGTTCAAAACTTAAAAAAAAAAAAAGGAAAAAAGAACCACACAGAAATTCTAGAAATGAAGAACTCAATGACCAAATTGAAAAAAAAATCAATAGAGAGTCTGAACAGCAGATCTGGTCAAGCAAAATAAAGAATCATTGAGCTAAAAACAGATTATTTGAAATTATTATGTCAAGGGGACAAAAATTAAATAGAATGAAAAAAGAGCGAAAAAACCTATGAGACCTATGGAATTCCATAAGCAAATCAATACATGCATTATGGGAATCCCAGAAGGAGCAGAGAAATAGAAAGGGGCAGAAAGTTCACTCAAAAAAATAACAGAAAACTTCCCAAATCAGGGTAGGAAAATGAACCAAATCCATGAAGACGAAAGAACTCAAAATAGATTGAACATAAAGAAGTCTTCACCAAGAAATATTTTAATCAAAAATTCAAGTATTTTAAAAATATTTTTTAAAAATTTAAACTGGACAAACATAACCCCTTACCAAAGTGCAATTATTTCAATTACTGGAGATTATAAAAAATACAAGAACATTTAAGGTATTATCTACAATAAAATTGCATTTTAATTATTTCCTAAATATTATTGCACCAAAGTGAGTAATATCATTATTTTAATTATTTAGTTTAATAACTGAAAATTATTTTATAGTTTAATGGATTTTTCCAGCAGAAGGAAAACAATTTGAAAATATATAATACCTAAAATAAATTAAAGATAACTACTATATGTGTGATTGTAAAGAATTTCTGTTTGTGTTTTTATTAAACTAACCACATTCCATGTAATTTATTAAATTTTCTGGACAATATAACAATAATAAGAAATTGGGGGCCTGCCCAGTGGCACAGAGGTTAAGTTCGTATGTTCCACTTCAGTGGCCTGAGGTTCGTTGGTTCGGATCCCGGGCACAGACATGGCACCGCTCGTCAAGCCATGCTGTGGTAGGCATCCCATATACAAAGTAGAGGAAGATGGGCATGGATGTTAGCTCAGGGCCAGTCTTCCTAAGCAAAAAAGAGGAGGATTGGCAGCAGATGTTAGCTCAGGGTTAATCTTCCTCAAAAGAAAAAGAGGTAATACTAAGAAATAAATTAATATACGCAGACATGTAATTACTGTCCAGTTACTAAACAATACTATGTAAAATGTATGATCTATAAAACTTTTGAGGCAGAAAAATATTGGAATAATCCAAATAAATATACTTATTTCTTTCCCCACTAAATTGACACAAGACATCTGTGAAAACATCTAAAGAAATTATCAGAACTCCTCCCCAACCTTTGCTTATGGCCCTCCTGGGTTATGAGTGACTTAATCCACATTGTGCAAGTCTCAGTGGACATTCCAAGTGAATACAAAAAAAACAAGCATTAGACTAATTATCTAGGTAAAGAAGTCCTATTTATTTAGATTTGATTTTATATACATTTACATATGTTCACATACATTTGTGAAAAATGAAAAAGGGAACAAAGAACACGAGTCCCTGCTGTTTTGGATCAAGAATGGAGTACAATGAATTAAATGTGTGTGTGACATAAAGAAAGTTGTTCATTTAAAGAGGGAATTGTCGTGATGTGGGCAGGATTTGTATTGCGTGGTCCGGGGAGGCCTTTGCATGTCAGAGCATGCAGCATGCTTATTGGTTTTGTCAATAAAGAGATAAAAGTTCACAACCCAAGAGTAACAAAGAAAAGATGCCACATAAGAAAAGGGAGAAAAAGGCTAAGCTCATCCCCCATTGGACCATATAATAACATAAAATCGGCCCAATCATGGATTAAGGAACAGGAAAAACATGTCTTCCAATGCTAGGTACTAAAAATGCCCCACTTTTGTTATGCTTTATGTGTTTTCTTTTGTGAAGTGTTGGCTTCTCCCTTTGCTCATTTTCTCTTGTGTACACAATACATAAGATGTTTGACATCATGAAGGTATCACTACCTTTGTGTTTTGAACAAGTTTATTTGTGTTCCCTTATTATTTTTGCTGGGCAATTGGAAATGTAATTAGAGTTGGAATGCTGCCAGAACCAACGAAGACTTTTCTTCCTCATAGTCTCTCGGGGACCATGGAGCACAGCAGCTCTTTTTATCTCCTCATCCATATCATTCTTCTCTCTCTCTCTTTCTCCCTGTTAATCGAACAGATTTTTTTTTATGTTTGTTTAAATACACAGCAGTAAATATCCATCCATCCTAATATGGAACTCCAAGTTTATCTGGCCATGGTAGGCTAAAGAATTGGAATTTCTGAGACCAATTTTTATATTATACAGGGGAAAGATTATTGACCTGGCCAACTTGGGTTGCATCTATTTCTACAATAATCAATCTGGCTGGGGCTGAGAAAGACAAGGAAATAACACAATCGAGGAGACCATGGTGTGCTTTGTGTGTGTGTGTGTGTGTGTGTGTGTGTGTGACTTGTGTAGTATGGGAAGTCCTCAGATCAGGGGTAGCAGAACTTATGTATTTCAGGGTGATTCTTACAGTACAAGGGCCAGGCTTCAATCAAGAGAAGGGATTAAGGAGGGGTTCTGTTTCAATTTATGGAACACCTTTGCAACAAGATTAATAAAGTTGTGAGGTGGTATGGACGAGGAAGTCCTATGCCTTGAGGTTTCAGCAGCAGCAGAGAGGCCACTTCATTTCCTCAACACGTTTGACACCATATCTCATCTCTCTCCCTCAGGCTCATGTAGCTTGCAACACTGTCTTCACTTTTTTTGACTTAAACATTTGAAACAAACTCATTCCTCAGGGACTTGGCATTGTCCATTCCCTCTTCCAGGCACGTGCTCTCCAACATAATCTTGCATCTCCCTTTCTCTCACTTGAGGTCTGTTCAGTTATCACGTTGTTTTCAGATCTTGCCTAAATACTCATGAAAAATAGAACACCCTATTCACTCTCTCCTTTACACCTGCTTTCTTTTTCTTCATACCACCTGTCACCATCTGAGATATTGGTAGTTTTATTACTTGGTAATACTGTATATTCATCGCCATCATTGAACTGTATGGAATTTTGCTTTTCAGCACCCTATTCTTATTACCTAGACAGTGCCTAAAACGTGGTCAGGACACATATTTTAATTTATATTCTTGAAATACATAAAGAGTTTGTAATTAAAAGTTTAGAATACATGATCTCTTAGGGAAAAAGCAGGTTGGCACAAAAAAATCTGTGTCAGAATTGGCACAGGAAATCCCCTCAATGGAACCATATCCATACACAAAATATTAAAATCAATTCCATGATCCTGAAATAAAAGTTGTAGCATTTGAAATATATGATGTTGGTGTGAAAATTAGTCACGTTATTTGCCTCTGCCCTGTAAGTCGCCTCTACCACATGAAACCAGGCATTGATACACACATTTCAGAATTTCCTCTTCTGGGACTTTCAGAGAAATCAGAGTTGTAGCCCTCCATATTTGGGCTTTCTCTTTCTATGTACCTGATCACTGTGTTTGGAAACCTGCTCATCATCTTGGCCATCAGCTCAAACTCCAACCTCCACATGCCCATGCACTCCTTTCTCTACAACCTGTCCTGCATGGGCATCTGTTTTACCTCCATCACCATCCCAAAGATGCTAGTGAATATGCAGACACAGACTAAAGTCACAACCTATGTACACTATCACACAGATTTATTTCTCACACTCTCTACAGTGTTGGACATCCTTTTCCTGATGATGATGGCCTATAACCACTTTTCGGCCGTCTACTATCCACCACACTCCACGGTCCTCTTGAAGCCCTGGTTCTGTGCACTGTTGGTTCTGGTGTCTTAGATCATGAGTGTCCTGGATTTCTTGTTACAAAGCACAATGATGCTGTAGCTGTCCTTCTGGAGATTTGGAAATCCCTCACTTTTTTGTGAACTCAATCAGATGATCCCACTTGCCTGTTCTGACATCCTTCTTAATGACATAGTGGTGCATTTTGTGCACCTGCTAGGTGGTGGTCCCCTCCCTGTTATCCTTTACTCATACTCTAAGATGTTTTCCTCCACATGTGGAATTTCGTCAGCTCAGGGGCAGTATAAAGCATTTTTCACCTGTGCATCTCACTTCTCAGTTGTCTTCTTATTTTATTGTACAACCCTAGGAGTTTACCTCAGCTTTTTGACTACCCACAGGTTACACTCAAGTTCAAAAGTCTCAGTGATATACACTGTGGTCACATCCGTGCTGAAACCCTTCATCTATGGTCTGAGGAATAAAACACAAAGGGGGCTCTGAAAAGACTTTTTTGGGATGGCAGCTGTAAAATGACCAGTTGTCTTGGGCTGAAGAAGTGCCCCTGATGGCAGAGCTCGAAGCTTTGGAGCCTGACATTGGTATTCTTTGATCAGATCGTGGAAGTAGAAATTATCTCTTATATTTATTGTCTAAAATTTTCTTTTCTTTGATTGTAACTTCTCTACACAGTTGTCCCCCTTATCTGTGGCTTTGCTTCCTATGTTTCAGTTACGCAGGTTAACCATGGTCTGAAAATATGAAATGAAAAATTCCAGAAATAAACAATTAATAAGTTTTAAATTGCACAGTGTTCAGAGTACCCTAATAAAATCTCATACTGTCCTGCTCCATCCTTTTAGGGATATGAATTATCTATTTGTCCCATATATCCATGCTTTATACACTACCTGTCCATTGGTCACTTAGTAAGTGTTTTGGTCATCAGATCAACTATCTTCTTTTTTTGAGGAAGATCAGTCCTGAGCTAACAGCTGCCACCAATCTTCTTTTTTTCTGAGAAAGACTGGCCCTGAGCTAACATCCATGCTCATCTTCCTCTACTTTATATGTGAGACAACTGCTACAGCATGGCTTGACAAGTAGGTCCACACCCGGGATCTGAACCGGTCAACCCTGGGACACTGAAGCAGAATGTGCGAACTTAACCACTGCACCATGGGGCAGGCCCCTCAGATCAATTATCTTGATATCACTTTGCTTGTGTTCAAATAATCATTATTTTGCTTAATAATGTCTCCAAAGTGCAAGAGCAGTGATGCTGGCAATTTGGATATGCCAACTAGATGTTATTGTTGTTAATGTCTTATTTTGCCTAGTTTTTAAAATTAAACTTTATCATAGGTATGTATGTATAGGAGAAAACATACTGTATACGCAGTTTGGTACGATTCATGGTTTCAGGCATGGGGGTCTTGGAAGGTATCTCCTACAGATAGGAGGGATTATTGCAAAATTTAAGTAACTGACTATATTAACTTTTCTGCTCTTGACGTGCAGCAGTTTTTCCCCTTGTCATTCTTCTACTCTCCCACCTTTGTCCTCAACTGTGAGTGTCATATATATAACATATCCCATTTTTCATGGGACCACATAGAGTTCTTAAGAATACTGTGTTCTCAAATGACCTATATCATACTGAGTAATTATTCTCATTTTACTAAATGAACAGTCATGAGTTGTACTATTCTTGATGACCAAGGCAATTTATATAATTTTATAATAAAGAAAAGTCTGAGACCAAGTTTCTCATTTTTATGTCAGACATTACTCTGTATATCACCATCTTAACTTCTCTTCCTGATAATGGAGACTTTAATATACCAATTTGTTTTATAACTGGACATTCGGCTTATTCTTTCTTTAGAATCCTGTTCTCTTTCAGCTCAGTGTCCACAATATCTACTAGAGTCACTGGTAAAATCATTATCAAATGCACGTCTCCAAATGGAGTCTACAGGGAAACACAAAGTTCAATAAAAAGATTGACTTAGGGGCCGGCCCCGTGGCTGGGTTGTTAAGTTCGTGTGTTTCACTTCGGCAGCCCAGGGTTTTGCCGGTTCTGATCCTGAGTGCAGACATGGCGCCGCTCATCAGGCCATGCTGACGTGGCATCTCACATTGCACAACCAGAGGCACTCACAACTAGAGTGTACAACTATGTGCTGGGGGGGCTTTGAGTAGAAGAAGAAGAAGAAAAAAAAGAAGATTGGCAACAGATGTTAGCTCAGGTGGCAATCTTCAAAAAAAAAAAAGATTGACTTAGCATAGCCTTGGTGTCAGAGAACTTCTTAAACATGATGAAGCAACATTTTAAATCATGGCTTATGTTACTATGAAAAGTATTTCTTTTTAAAGCTGTACATATACTAATCGATGTATGAAATATTGGCGTCTATGTGTAAGGGGGTTTATTCATTGGGTGAAGAATTGGTTGGCATGTTTTTCTATTTTGATTCTCTTACTGTTTCTGATTGAAAACTTCCAGTGATGCTTATAAATATTATTTTTTCCATTACTCTAAATGAAATATCCCCCTTCTTTCCCTAGGCTATTGTCATAACCTAAGGATCAGTGAAAGAACAATATCCATATCATACATTTATCCATTTTTCTAAGGAGTCTCTTCAGTACTCGTGGTTAGAGAATGACTCAAATGAGAGCCTGATTTCACAGCTCCAGTCACGTGACTCAGTCACTATTTTTTTCTGCACAAACATGCATGTCCTTCCAAACTCCTTGGACGTCTGTGAATAAACTCCAAATAGTCACTTTTTAATACAGGTGTCTAAAATAAACTTGAATAACAAAGTAATCAAGAATGCTGTCTTCATATCTCAGAACAAATACTAAAACAAGAATCAGCAGATTATTATAATTTCCCTCATTCTAGATCCTACCCTGAGTAATGGACTATTAGATTTTTTAAAATTTTAAATGATTTATGAGAGTATAATGACATACAATAAATTACACTTATTTAAATGTACAAGCTTTGCAATAAAAGGAGCCATAAAAAAGAGTGTACATACTACATGGTTTCATTTTTATGTAATTCAGGAAAATGCATAATAAGTTTTAGCTACTTTCTTATGTAACTGTTATTTTTTTCCCCTGAGCATCTGTTTCCTAGTTTATGAAGGTGTTGTGGAATAATCTGATGCTGTGAGGTATAAATATAAAATGTGCAGAAATACTTTGCTTGCTCCAAAGAAAATGTTCAAGAGTAATAGGTGTGTATATGTGTGCATATTTGTTTACATATATCTTTCAAGTAAACATACTCATATGCATATATGCACACACTTGCAGGTACTTTTATAATCCCATGTTTATGTTGACTGGAACCTTGAAAGAAAGTTGGAGAGGATAGAAATGAAAGGAATAAATGATTAAATTAATATAAGATTCAATGAATGTAGAAATTTAGACACAAAGATTTAAAGTAGAATGGATGACCTTAACTTTAATAATGATTTACTTTTTATATTTTAATGCCCCAAGGTCTCAAAGTCAGAACCACATTTACATTTATGGAATGGTAAGTTCTCTATAGCAGCTATAAGTGCAGAATATCTCCAAAATGGCTTGGATTTATTACACTTAAGGTTGTATTTCAGTACTAAATACCTTTACCCGAAGGGCATTAAATGAATAAAATGGAATAGGAAGGGGGCACATTCTCCCCTTAGCCTCTAGACGAAACCATCCTGACAGAATTCCATCCTTTACTCTGATTATAACTTTGGGCATGTCACTAAACTCCTTCAAGCCCGACTTCTGCAATGGGGAATGGGGAGTTCACAATAGTACTGCCTCACAGAATGAACTTTTAGAAAAATTAAATCAGACAATTCCTATAATGTGCTAAGCTCAGTTTATGCTGCATAAAAAGATTTAAAAATATCTCTTATAATTAACAAACCTTTTATAAGGAGGGTCCAAATGACAGCTCTTACCTTGTGGTATAAAATTCCTAGTTGTTGTGGCAAAAATCTCATGAAGCCAATGAGTATAGTGCCCAAGATTTATTATCAAAAGAATCAAGTTCTCCCCTTTGTTGAAGAGGGAAATAGCAACTTTCTGGAGTTATCAGCGGTTATGTCTCCAACACAACTTAGTGATGTGACAATGCAAAGTAACTAGTCAAGACAGGTGATTCACTTTAGACTTGGAGAACATTTTAACTCCGACTTGAGATAAGGTGTTAGGAGATTTGGACCTTTGGAAGGAAGGAGAGTTCTTGGAGAAAGAGTGAAAAAACAAAAAGAGATGGATTTACCTGACTTAACATGATCTCTCAGGAACAGAAATGTTAGGAATATTCCCCTTTCTCCATAAAAGCTTTCAACAGGGTAATTACGTTCTTAGAGGTTGGGGTAACAAAAGAGAAATGTGCCTAATAGTAGATATAGGGGGCTATAAATATCTCCTCTGTTGAAGTCCCTCAGCATGTGTAAGTCTGGGGTGGGTGGGACAGTATTTTCTTTTTTGAGCAATAGGTGAGCTGGGTCATCAATGATTTACGTGATAGGGCTGCAGGGTGAGGGTTAGGGTCAAGGTAAGTGGTCAGGGTCAGGGTTAGGATTGAAGGGTAAGGAGTCAGGGTCAGGACTAGGGTTAGGGTGAGGATTTAAGGGGTTGGGTTTGGGTTACTGTTCGGGTTCCGGCTATGATTAGGGTTTGGGTTCGGGTCCAGGTTTGGGTTAAGTTTGGGAATGGGTTCGAGTTAGGGGTTCGGGGTAGGGTTTGGGTTCGGGTCCGGGTCCGGGTTTGGGTTCGGGGTAGGGTTTGGGTTTGGGTCTGGGTCCGGGTGAGGGTTCGGGTTAAGGTTAGGGTTTGGGTTGGGGTTAGGGATTTGGCGAAGAGTTCGGGTTCAGGAACAGGTTAGGGTT
>NC_060281.1:94209639-94294920 GCF_021613505.1 Equus quagga | reverse complement strand
CATCGCCTCTCTGGCTGAGAAGAGGGCTGGGGAGCGGTGAGGGTCAGTGGGAGAGTGGGGGCGGGGCCGGGACAGGGACCACCGGGCAGTAGGACGGGAGTAGCCCTGAGGCCTGCCTGCCTGCCTGCCTGCCTGCCTGCTTCCTTCCCTGCCGGCGCAGGGCTGAGAGAGGCACGGGGCACGCTGGCTCCTGCCCCTTCACTCATTCTGGAAGCCTTCTGTTGTTGCTGCTGAGGTGCCGGCTGCGGTGACAGACAGAGCAAAACTCCTCTCTCTGTCTATTTCTTCAAAGGCCCGAGTCTGAGCTACGACAGATTCCCCTGTGGCTCGACCCGCAACCTCCCATCCTGCCAGACCAGACCCCTTGTCCAAAAACCTCCACTGGAGGAGCTCTTTCACCTGACCCGGAAAGGAAACACCAGCCCTGCCTCAGCCTCACACCCACCACCACCACCACCGCCACCACCACCACCACCACCACCACCACGACCCGCCCCCCCGCCCCACTCTCCTCCGGACCCAGATACCTAACAGAGGGAACAAAAATCCAAAAACCCTGCTGCTCTCCTTCTATCGCCTCCACTTTAGAAGAGTCGGTCTCCCCCAAACACCTCAGACTCTGTGACTTCCCGCGGCCTCCCTTTCCCCGTCCCCATTCTCTCCCCGGACGGGCCCCATCTTACACTCGAACGACAGCTCCACCGCTCGGGGCAGCTGGACACGATGTCCCAAAGTGGCCCAGATGGTAGCCTGGTCGATTCCAAAGGACCCACACACGCAGTCGGCCATAAACGTGATGTGGAGATCGTGGACGTTCGCGGGCCTCTGATGAAATCGCTGCTCCGGGGACCCCGGCGTCTAGGACCCGTCTTCTCCGTGTTCTTCACACCGTTGCTCCTGGGCCGGTTATTCTCTTCCCTCTCGCTGACCTTAACGTTTTGTCTCTGCCATTGAATTTTGACTGTGCGAATGTGACTTGCCGCTGTAGGGCTGCGTGGATCTCTCAGGCATCCTGCTGTGCCATGTGGGGGAATCCTTGGTGGGTGGGTCGATAGACGTCCGTTTGGTTGTCCCCTGGAGGGGAGAGACAGAGGGGACGACTCAATTCACCACGAACGCTGATGTCGCTCCGATAAACCTGTAGCGGTGATTCTAGTTTATGGCCCGTGTCCTGAAAAGAACTTCCCGAAGGGCCAGCCCAGCGGCACAGCAGTTAAGTTCGCACGTTCCGTTTTGTCGGCCAGGGGTTCGCCGGTTCGGATCCGGGGTGCGGACGTGGCGCCGCTTGGCGAGCCACGCTGTGGTCGGCGTCCCGCCTATCAAGGGGAGGAGGATGGGCACGGATGTTAGCTCGGGACCACTCTCCCGGGGCAAAAAGAGGAGAATTGGCAGCAGGTGTCAGCTCGGGGCTCGTCTTCCTCGAAAAATAAATTAATTAAATAAATAAAAACAACTTCCCAAACCTCTCTGATAACTTGAAGCTTTGAAGTTTTGCGAGGTGAAATCAGGAGATAAAAAAGTCCACGGACGGGGGCAGCCCCGTGGCCGAGTGGTTAAGTTCACACGCTCCCCTTCGGCGGCCCAGGGTTTTGCCCGTTCAGATCCCGGGCACGGACACGGCACCGCTCGTTGGGCCGTGTGGAGGCGGCGTCCCACATGCCACAACTGGAAGGGTCCTCAACTAAGATAGACAACTATGTCATGGGGGGGATTTGGGGAGAAAAATCGGGAGGGGGGAAAAAAACAAAAACGGAAGATTGGCAACAGTCGTTAGCTCGGGTGCCAAACTTAAGACAAAAACAATTTCCTTGATGATGTAGATCATTTCCGAGTAAGATAGAACCTGAGACGTGAGTGGCTAAATAGAAGTTTATCTACTTTGGGTTTGTGAGGATACGGAAACTAAAAGACGTTTGGGTCTATCGAGGAACACGTCTCGTGCTTTATTAAAAGCTTTGACAGGGGACGGCGGCCCGGCGGCATAGTGGTTAAGCTCCTGCACTCAGCTTCGGCAGCCCGGGGTCCTCGGGTTCAGATCCCGGGCGTGGACCTCCACCGCTCCTCACACCCGGCTGTGGCGGCATCCCGTCCACAAGATCGAGGAAGTGGGGCGCAGGTGTTACCTCGGGCCCGCTCTCCCTCAAGCAGAAAGAAGAGGAAGATTGGCAACAGGCGTTAGCTCTGTGAGGGCCGATCTTCCTCACCCAAAAACTAAAGTGAGATGAAATCAAATAAAGCGAAGGAAAAGATAAACCTATGAAATCCCATGTTTCTAAAAGTTGCCAAGTGGTTAGAAATTGGCCAAGCGACAGAATGCTCATGGGAAGGACAGTTCCTAATTGCTGACTTCTTAGTTTTCACCAAAATTAAGGTTTGTGAGGGTTAAAAATTCTACTTAACAAATGTGATGAAAGCCACTAGGCCGGCCCGGTGGCGCGCTGGTTAAATGTGCCTGTTCCGCTTCGCCGGCCCGGGGTTCGCTGGTTCGGATCCCGGGGGTGGACGTGGCACCGCTGGGCGAGCCACGTGGTGGTAGGCGTCCCACATATGAAATAGAGGAAGATGGGCACGGAGGTTAGCTCAGGGCCAGCCTTCCTCGGCAAAAAGAGGAGGATTGGCAGCAGTTAGCTCAGGGCTCATCGTCCTCAAAACAAAACAAAACAAAACAAAACAAAACAAAACAAAAAGCCACTAAAAGTGAATATGGGAAACATCTTTGTGTTCAAGGAAAGTGAGATGGCTGCCTTCAGGCAAGAGGGCCTAAAAAGTAAAGATCGCTTTGTCTGTGAAAAGGTGATCAAAGTCTCACAGGGAAAAAAATCTGAGAAAAAGGTCTGCTCGTGGTCAAGTGGCCTAAAATTGGAACAAGTGGACAGATAGAAATGGCGAGCTATAGGATCTATTGGAGTCTATGAGGAAGCCATTGGGTGTCGGCCTAATTCGGCCTGACAGTGTTTTTCGAAAAGGGCCTGACGTGGCCGTCGAGCACGCATCGCATCGTAGATCCGCTTTAAACATTTCCTACGGCAAGAACCAATGCCCTTAAGGGAAAGGAGCAGCTTCCCCGTGCTCGGGCCTTTCCTTAAGGAGAGGCATCTTTCCTTAGGCTAGGAACGGATGGTTGCGCTCACCTTTGACCATCCGGCTCACCTGTGACCACCCAGGCCCAGACAACAGACCTGCCACCCAGCAGTGTCTGTCGATCGCTGTGCCGACGGGCACAAATAACATTGGAAGGGTTAAGTCTGAAAGAAACCAAATAACCTCTCTCTCTGTCTCTCATACTTGCACACATATATTCGCAGAGCTGTGAAAACACACAGGTAGTGAGGTCCACTCTGACACTTTGATGCTGATAATTTTGTTGCAAATATTTCCAACATTCCAATAAAGAAACATTGTTGTTTGCCAAACTCTGTAATATTCTACTGTGGTATGGTATATAGCAGGTTGTTTAAAATGTTCCTGCTTTACCCTACAGAGTCCAAGACTAAGTCAGAATTATTTAATTCACCTCTACATTGTCAAGCTTGGACTTTACATTTTTGTCAATACATGTGAAGAGAAGTAGCATATGCATTTCCAAGTACAAGCTTCCAGGGCCATTATATGTTTCACAGATAGGCATGTTTTCCCTTTGCCTTTAGCTTGGCAAAGTACCAGAGAGTGGCTCCCTATTTTAGCCTGGGTTCTGGAATGGAGAGTAGGTGGAGCAGAATCACCTCTGAGCAATGATGCAACATGAGTGCGTTACTGTAAACTCTTCTGATACTGAGGCATTTTGTTACTGGAACATGACTTAATCCATGGTGCCTGGTACAGGGGGTATAAAGTCATCTAGAGGACCATTTTCAGAGAATTAGTGCTACTATACCTATGCTTCAATTTTACACTCATGGTTACCTCATTAAAAGTTAAACTCTATTTATATATATATATTCAAAATCCACTCATGGATGTGCAATCCTGTCCACTTCCAAAAGTAAAGAAAATTTTCGGTATGGACTTTCTATGATTATCATAATGCTTAAAAATTCCAAAACTAATAAACTTTAAAAATCATGACTTTATATTGAAAAAACTTTTAGGAGAAATGAGATTAGGTCTAATTCTACCCTTTGGCACTTAAATACTGATGGGTATTTTATCTATTACTGCTTTAAGTGAATAAAGAGAGAAATGGAAATTTTCAAGTAAATTATTTGTTTGGATATTATAAACATGTTGTATAATCCATGTACTGTTCATATTTTAAAAGATGCTCTAACAAACATTAGCGCTGCTTAAAGGTACTAATTCTCCCTTTCAACGTATCTTTATTTATTGTAAAATATATAAACTATATAACCATGTATATTAAATATGATTATTTTGATAATGAATATTAGCTAGGATATAATTTAGATAATTATTTTTCCTCCCAGCCTTCAAATAACACTGGCAGGAGTGAAGAAAAAGCTGCTTCAGACTGGGATGCCCATGGTGCAGATACTGGGATGGAGATTAGAGTCCAGGTGTTTACCAGAAATTGATCCTAACACCTAAGGAGAAAGGAAAAAGAAGAGATTCAGAAGGAGAAGTTGGACTGCAATGCAAGTGCTACAAAAATCTTCTCTGAACCCCCAGGGAGCTCAAAAGGCCCTTGAGAATTGTACCATGTTGGGATAATTAGCTCAGAATTTATACTTCCACATTGACCATAGGATGCATGCTACACCCAAGAAGAGAGGGTGAACACGGATGAAGCAGTAGTCTACCTGTGAGGTCAATTCCCTAAAGTAGGCAAAAAGCTGGCTATGTGCATACAGCATTCCCAAGAACTGGGGGAATCAACTCATCAGTCCTCTTGTTATAGGCTTCTAATTAATACTGGCTGTGATATTCATTCCCCTACATTAAACTCAGCATATGCGGGGTTAAAAGCAAAAGCACTCATCCTCTTTCCCTGCTTCTCAGTTACATTCATATATAAAAATCTGTGTCTGTAACCTTTGTATCCCTGAGCTTCACAATGCAAATAGAAGTTACAAATTGTTAAAGACCAAGTGGCTTCATGCTCGGCTCACACTAAAGGTTTGACTAAATACAGGTCCTTGAAGTTTATTAAAGGGAAACTGATGTCCAGAGAATATCAAGAAACTGAAGCTTCCCAGGCCCCAAACCCCTCAGCTTCCTGGTACCAGAATCTGCCATCCACCATGGAGGCAGACAACCAAGGACATCCACCTGCAGATTCCATTATCTCACCATCCCCGTTCCTGCAAGCAGTCTCACAAGGCCAAACACAGGCTGCTGGGAAAACACTGACCAGAAAAGTCACAGGACCCCACTCCCTATAAGCAGCAAACCTTTAAAACCCTTTACCCACTTCTTAACAGGGAGCCAGCAATTCTTAAGGTGCTAGCCTGTCACGTGGTCCCTTTGTGTGGCAAAGAAAATAAAAGCTGATTTTCCTTTTCACCCAAAACTCTGTTCTCATTGTTTGGATTGGCACCAAGTTCAGAGACTGACCTTCTGTAACACTGTAAGCATATGTGCATGTCACCTCACAGATTGCACCACTTGGTTTATTTATTTGTATAATTTCTGGAAGAAACTCTCTTCTAATAATAGAATAGTAATTATAGAATATAATATAGTATAACACTAATTAATTGAACAGAATAATAATTCTTCTGGGAGAAGCTCAAGAATTAAATGGAGCTTGCTTCTTTCAATAATCTTTAAAGTAAAGATTAATGGGACAACTTGATGTTGAGTCCACAGCCAATGGTCAGATAGTTTAACTGGTAGCATGACTTAAAATCTCATTCCTCTGCCTGCCAAACATGTCCATTTCCTGTCATAACTGGAAAAGGTAATACCAAAAGATACCCAAAAGAATCATCTGAGTGCAGAGCATATTTCTCCAGCCCCCTTTGTTCAACATTAGCCCCAACACCTCCTGATGACAGCGTCGGTTTCCTCAAACAGGATAGTGACTTCTCCATTTTTCTGCTCCTTACTTAGCATGAGAAGCCCAAAGTTTGTAGGGGCAGCCATAGCTTAATAGTTAATGAAATTTTGCAGCCCACTTTGATGGAATTATTCACACTTTTGGAAACTGGACCTCTCAACAGTAGAACCCAAAGTGGAGGAGACAGCAAACAAATTCTGTAAGTGGGTCACTTGGAACAACAGTAAATGCTGTCACGCCTACTTCCATTTCTTGATAATTAGACTCATGCCTTCTACCAATAGGTATATGAATCATATAGTGTCTAAAGTTGAGAGTGGGTAATTCATTCTGGAGAATGGCATGCTTCTCTCTCAAGATGTCATCTCTAACCTGTCACCCCAACTGTGTTTTCAGCAGGCTGTCCCATTGCACATTCAGACTGGCAGCTTTTGGTAAGTGCCGTGTGCAATACAACAGTGGATCCCATGGTAGTGCCCACTGCTAAATCTCCTACGCTGTAGTGTAAGTCAGTTTGTCTGATCAATATTATGTGATAGCCCATGTCTCTGGATCAAACACATTGCAAGCCCTTGCGGTTGCTTGTTAAAACCCAGGGAACTGGAAAGGAAACTCCATTCCTCAAATATTTGCCTACTTTAGTCAATATCAATCACTACCAGGAGGAGAAGTCCAATATAGTCAACTTTCCACAAATTACTCACTTGGTCTCTTCCAAGGATTATGTCCTGTCAAGCTTCAGCATTAGTCTCTATACCTGAGAGGTTGAAGATGTGGCAGTGACTGTATTTAGATCAAGCTTGGTGTATTGGAGCCTGTGATGGAGGAATGATGCATAAACTCTTCCTTTGCAATGTGCCTACTGCATTATTATAACCATCCTGCAGCCAATTACAGAGGCTGATGGACACCAACAAGTAGAATTTTCATTTTCTACTATATCATTTAGCACTTCACCTGTGGTTGATCTTCTCCGGTGGGTGTTATCACAGAATACCTAAATATTCTCTCTTTGTGCCCACTGCCATATCCCTTTATCCCAGACTTCCTTATCTCTTGTCTTTTGATCATTCTGCATCCATGTCCCTGAGCAACGAGCATGCCATTTACCACTGCACATGAGTAGGTGTATATTCTAACCTTGAGGCATTTATGCTTTCACACAAAGTGAATGACCACATGAATATACAAAATGAATAACCTGAAGCTCTGACTATTGGACATATTTCCCCATCACTGTTGTCTTTCAGGCCACCACATATGAAGATGTGCTACCCATAATTCAGGTTTGGATTTTTTTCTCATCCATCAGCTAATTATTAGGAATATTCCATTTTACCATAGATATGAGCTAATGGAGAAATATGGATACAAGAGTAGTTATGTGCCACAGGGGATCTGTGACAACTGATTGTGTAGCTTGTGGTGCTTATTTTTCTACTTATTCCCAATCCTTAATTTAACATTTTCATTTTACGATTAATAACTCTTGGCAACACCTGGTTTTAAAACTTGATAGATTTGAGAGAACTCATGGTCACTTGATGCCATATTTTCTCTTCACCTTGGTTCAGTAGGATGTCAGAGCTTTATTTATTTTTTAAAAGAATATTTGTTTCCATGATATAGATTGGATCCATAATTTTGGAAGTCTGCATTTCAGTTATCCTATTGGGGTCTTCCACAAACTGCTCTTCGTATCTTTTCCCACCACTAACATCGTCAATAACTTTGGATCTGCAAGACACTACTGTGAGCATGAGGGCCACTAGCATTTCAGCCAAGATCTAATTTGGAGTCCTTTCCTGCTGTATCCCCTGTCATGTTTGCCACTTTCTATGTCACCCAGGTTATTGGCTGGAGAAGTCATTGAAGATGTTGAAAATGTTGCTTCCAAAACCACAGAGACTTTTCAGTCGTTATCCTTCCTTCTTTATGATGAAAAGTGCAAGATACAGTAATTTGCCCCTTGCTTTGGAGAAGATATTTTCTATTATCCCAGGATACTCATCTCTTAAAACTTTTACTGATGTGATCAGTCACTGAATATTCACTGTTTATCTCACACCCTTGAGCACATCTAGAGCCTCCGTCACACTTGGAAATTGTTTTTCATCCACTGTGATTAGCACAGTGTCATTGATGTAGTGAGGCATCGTGATGTTCTATGGGTTGCCCATATGGTCCATCTTTCAGAACAGATAAGTATGGAGGTCTAAATACACACTGTTATACTGGACAAGACTATACATGTATACCATTGCCCATTGCAAGTGAATGAGAATGTTTCTAGTTCTTTATGATAGAGATGGAAAAGAGTGTAATGTTAGCTTTAGATTTTTCATATATTGCCTTTATTATGGTGAGGTACATTCCTTCTATATCTACTTTGTTGAGAGTTTTTATTATAAATGGATGTTAAATTTTGTCAACTGCTTTTTCTACATTTATTGAGATAATCAATAATTTTTATCTTTCATTTTGTTATTGTGGTGTATCTCATTGATTGATTTGTGATTGTCGAACCATCCTTGCACCCCTGGAATAAATACCACTTGATTATGGGGTATGATCCTTTTAATGCATTATTGAATTTGGTTTGTGACTATTTTGTTGAAGATTTTTGCATCTGTTTATTGGGGATATTGGCCTATAGTTTTCTTTTTTTTTTGCAGTGTCCTCTTGTTTTGGTATCACGGTAATTTTGGACTTGTAATGAGTTTGGAAGCTTTCCATCTTCTTCAATTTTGGGGGGGAGTGTGAGAAAGATAGATATTAAATCTTTGAATGTTTGGTAGATTTCACCAGTGAAACCATCTGGTCCTAGATTTTTTTTGGGGGGGGTGGTTAATTACTGATTCAATCTCTTTACTAGTAATTTGTCTATTCAGATTTTCTATTTCTTTATTATTAAGTCATGGAAGATTACAAATTTCCAGGAACTTATCCATTGCTCCTAGGTATTCTAATTTCTTGGCATATAATTTTTTGCAGTAACCTTCTATGATCCTTTGCATATCTGTAGCATCAGTTGTAACTTCTCCTCTTTCATTTCTGATTTTATTTGAGCCTCGTCTGTTTTTTCTCAGTGAATCTAGCTAAAGATTTGTCAATTTAGTTTATCTTTTCAAAGAGCCACCTCTTAGTTTCACCAATCTTTTCTATTGTCTTTTTTAGTCTATATTTAATTCATTTCCACTCTAATCTTTATTATTTTCTTTGTTCTACTAACTTTGGGCTTTGCTTGTTCTTATTTTTCTACTTCTTTTAGGTATAAACTTAAATCATTTATTTGAGATTTTTCTTGATTTTTGATGTAGTCCAGCTTTGCTATGAACTTTCCTTTTAGAATCTGTTTTTGCTGCATCTCAGATTTTAATATGTCATAATTCTGTTTTCACTTTTCTTTAGGTATTTTTTAGTTCTCTTTTTATTTCTTCTATGACTCAGTAGTTGTTCACAAAAAAAGTTTTAAATTTCCACCTATTTGTAGTTTTTCCACTTTTCTTCTTGAAACTGATTTCTAGTTTCATATGATTGTGTTCATAAAAGAAGTCTGCTGTGATTTCAATCTTCTTGAATTTATTCAAACTTGTTTTGTGACTTAACATGTGATCTATCCTTGAGAATGTTTCGTGTGCACTTGAGAAGAGTGTGTATTCTGCTCCTTTTGGATGGAATGTTCTGTATATATCTATTGCATTTATCTGGTCTAATGTGTTGTTTAAGGCCAATGTTTCTTTACTGATTTCTGTCTGGATGATCTATTTATAGATGTTGCTGGGGTTTTAAAGTGCCCTAGTATTATTGTATTGCTGTCAATTTCCCCCTTTAGGTCTGTTAATGTTTGCTTATATATTCTGGTGCTCCTATGTTGGGTGCATATATATTTGAAAATGTTATATCTTCTTGTTGGATTGACATTTTTGTCATTATATAGTGTTACTCTTTGTCTTTTGTCACAGACTTCTTTTAAAGTCTATTTTGTCTGATATGAGTATGACTACAACAGCTTTCTTTTTGTTTCCATTTGTATGTAATATCAGGTTATATCACTTCACTTTCAGTCTGTGCGTGTCCTTACATCTAAATTGAGTCTCTTGTAGGAAGTATATAGATATGTTTTGTTTTATTATCCATTCAGCCACTCTGTCTTTTGACGGGAAAATTTAGTCTATTTACATTTAAAGTAATTATTGATAGATTAGTGCTTATTGCCATTTTGTTAATTGCTTTCTGGCTGTTTTTTTAGTTACTCCCTGTTTCTTTCTTCTTCTCTTCTGTCTTCCCTTGTGGTTTAATGACTTTTTTTGTGTGTTATGTTTAGATTCTTTTCTCATATTCTTTTGTGTATTTTCTATACGTTTTACTGTGTGTGTGGTTACCATATGGTCCACATATATCATGTATATATATATATGATATACATGTATACATATATCTATACATATGTATATATATACGTATACATATATGTATGTATATAACAGTCTATTTTAAGTTGATAGCAAATTAAATTTGAACACATCCCAAAACTCTATCCCTATGTTTTGTGTTTCTTGATGTCATTTTTTCCATCTTTGTATTTTACGTATCTCTTCACTAATTACTGTAGTTTTAGTTAATTTTACTACTTTTGTCTTTTAACCTTCTTAATAGCCTGAGTGATTAATCCACTTTCTTTACTATATATTTACAATTCCAGTGAGATTTTTACTTTTGTATGTTGTCTTGTTATTAATAGTACTATTTCTTTGCAGCTTAAAGAAGTCTCTTTAATATTTCTTGTAAGCCTTTGTTAGTAGTGATAAACTCTTTTAGTTTTTACTTGTCTGGAAAACTCTTTATTTCTCCTTAAATCTGTATGATAATCTTGCTGCATAGAGTATTCTTGGTTGGAATCTTTTTTTCCCCTCCAGCACTTTGAATATGTCATGCTACTCCTTCCTGGACAGCAAAGTTTCTGCTGATAAATCTGCTGATAGCATTATGGGGTTTTTTTATGCATAACAATTTGTTTTTCTCTTGCTACTTTTAAGATTCTCTCTTTATCTTTAACTTTTAACTTTTTAATTATAATATGTCTTGGTGTGGATCTCTTTGAGTTCATCTTATTTAGAATTCTCTGGACTTTCTGGACCTAGTTGTCTGTTTTCTTCCCCAGGTTATGGAAATTTTCAGCTATTGCATCTTTAAATAAGTTTTTCATCCCTTTCTCTCTCTCTTCTCCTTCTGATGTCCCTATAATGTGAATGTTATTTTGCTTGATATTGTCTCATAGATCCCTTAAATTATCTTTATTTTATAAAATTCTTTTTTTGTTGCTTTGTCTAAGTTCTGTTGTTTTCTCTTTCAGTTTGTTGATCCAGCCAGCTGTTGAACCCCCTTAGTGTACTTTTTAGTTCACTTATTGTATTCTTCAGCTCTGTTACTTATTTTGGAAACTTTTTAGTATTTTCTATCTTTTTGTTGAAGCTGTCACTGCGTTCACCCATTCTTCTCCTGAGTTCAGTGAGCATCTTTATGACCATTACTTTGAAATTTTTATTAGGTATGTTATTTATCTCAATATCCTTAAGGTCTTTTTATGGGGTTTGTCTTGTTCTCTCATTTGCCACATACTTCTCTGTTCTCTCATTTTGCTTGAATCCTCATGTTTGTTTTTATGTATTAGGCAAAATAGGCACCTTTGTCAGTCTTTAAAAAGTGACCTTATATAATTCTTGTGATGATCCTTCTTGTTCAACCTTGCCCTAGTTCTTGGTTGTCTCTCAAATTTTTGTAATTGTCTAGGACCCCTGATTTATTCTTGGTGTGCGCCCATTGTTGAGGGTGTTCTAAGGGCAGGAATCTCAATTAGCATCTGTTTTCAGCTTGATTGGGAGCCAGACCCTCAGGCAGTAGCTTTTAATGTATACAAATATAAACGGCCTTCTGCAGCCACAATCTTTATTACTGCTGGTCCTCACAGCAGGAGATCTGGAGATGTCCCTTTGGCAATCACTGCATAAATTGGGTCTCCAGATGGGTGTGTAAGCTCCTTTTCGAGAAGTCTTATCAAACTTTAGTTAGGCCAAGAGGGTTCACAAGTATGGTGTGTCCCTGATTATGTTCCCTGGGAGCACCTCCTTAGCCTCTAGGTATGTGGGAAACCTAAAGCCATTCCCTCAAGCTGAAGCTCCAGGCTAAGTAAATAGACCTCTTTTACTGAAAATTGATTGTTTTTGTCTGTTGTCTGTAGAGGGCAGGAAGGCAGTGGAAAAATGTCTTGACTCTTCATGCCCACTTACTTTAACAATGCAGCTAGAGAGTGCCTTGTCTGCATGAGCATGCTGATTTTAGGTTGGCAGTGAGAGAATGCCACAAACACTTGAACTTGCCAGCCCCAGCCGAAGAGTGGGGTAGTTTTGCAAACACCCGTGCTCCCAGACTTTAGCTATGGAATGAGAGGATGCCATGGCCATTTGCACTTGTCCACTCCTACCAGAGAGCAGGGGAGTGTTGCAACCACCTATGCTATCCAGTTTTAGCAGGCAGTGAGATATTGCTGCAACCACTCACTTGTGTGTGTCCTAGCTAGGCAGAGAGAGGGTGCTGTCTGAGGTTACCTTCTTGTGGTAGCAGTTTAGTTGGGGAGTGAAATAATGCTATCTGACACAACCTTTGTCTCTGGGGCATATTTCAACTGTCCCGCACCCCTGTAGCCAATGACTTTTGGTTAGCAAATGAATCTCCTTTATATATAGTCTAGGCAATTTACAAACTGCTGGGGTTTTTTGCCGTGTCTCTGAGCGAGTGAGACTAAACTTGAACTCTTTAAAGAGGGGAGGCTCAGTTTTCTATAGCATTTTGCGTCCCTCAGATGTCAGCCCCACTGGTTTTCTAGGCCAGACATTTAGGGGGCTCATCTCTCTGGTGCAGATTCCAGGGGTTGGGACCTGATGTGGGCCACCAACTTCTTGCTCTTCTGGAAGAAGCACCTGTCCGGTGAGATATCTCTCTATTGTGTGTCCCTGCACTGGGGGTCAGGCTTGTGAAACCGTGTCTCTGCCATTCTCTCTTGTCTCAATATGGTCCTTTTATTCTTTGTGGAGAATAGTTCACCTAGCTTTTAGATTTTTTTAGAAGGAAACGATCCATATGTAGCTGTAAATTTTGTGTGTCTGTGGAAGGGGGTCAGCTTAGAGTCTTCTTATGCTGATATCTTGGATCGCACCCACAATAGTGTTCTGCTTATAGTGTCCCATAATTTATGTAGGGTTTTTTTTCACTTTTTTATTCTCAATTACTTTTTTCTCCTCTGATGGGATAATATCAAGAGATTTATCTTCAAGTTTTCAGATTTATTCTCCTGCCTCTTTGCACCTGCTTTTGAAACTCTCTATTGCATTTGTCGTTTTATTCATTGCATTTTTCATCTCCAGAATTTCCATTTGGTCACTTCTATTCTTTTTATCTCTTTGTTTTACTTATTGTTTTGTTCATGCATTGTTTTCATGAGTTTATTGAGTTGTTTATCTGTGTTCTCTTGAATCTCCTTGAACTTCCTTAAAATAAATACTTTTGGATTCCCTTTCATGTAATTCATATATCTCACTTCTTTGGAGTCAGTTACTAGAAAATCACAGTATTCCTTAGGTGGTGTCATGTAGTCTTTGTTTTTCATATTTTTCTTGGCTTTTCACTGATTTTTGTGCATTTGCAGTTTCAGGCACTTCTTCCAACCTTTTTGGACTACCTTCAATGGAACAGACTTTCAAGTGAAGATAGCTGTGAACGTGTCACGTGGGTAATGTGCAGTGTCTGGTTTCTAGGAGGGCATAGTGGACAAGACTTTGTGCAGTTTCATCAGCTGAGGTCGACATTGACACAGACTGCAGGCAACTTTTCTGGCCAAGATTGCAGAAGTCCTGTGGATGCTATTGTGATCCTTGGAAGTGAATGCTGCTGAGGCCTTTCTCTTTTCTTTAATCTCACATGGGAGGAAGTTCTAGTCAAAGTTATGGCTCTTGGGGCCTGGCTGTCATACTGGCACTCAGAGCAGTAGCATGGTTAGTATCGCAGGGTTGGGCACGTGCAGAACAATCACAGCTCCTGGGTCTGGGGGTGCAGGTGCACTTGCTGTGGCAGTGGGACTGGTCTCTAATGTGTGAGTGTATGTAGATCTGTGAAACTAGGGTCTGGTATTTGGGCTCTCCACAATGCCTTGGGCTATGGTAGGGAAGGCGTCAATGGCACAGGACAGGACTGAGAGCAGCAGCAGTGCTTACCCAGCAATTATGTGTCAGACCCATGACCTGGGACTGAGGGCAGGGTGAACAGCAGCAGCTCCAGTCTCATATATGGTGAGACACTGTGATGTCCTGATCCTAGATATCAGAACACAGCAGTAACTGAGACCCCTAGGGGAAGTTCTCAATTCAGCAACACCTCCAGACCTAGTGAGGAGATGTGCTGATGAGGATTACGAGCAGCCCAGTCAGCTGGGATCAGCATTGGTGAAGACTGGGGGAGTTCTCAGTAGCAAAACCTGTAAGAGTCCACAGTGGTGAGGCTTGCTGGGGATTTCCTCCTCTCTTTTTTCCCCTGAGGGTAAAATTACTCTGAGGAAATCCTTCCTGGGTCCAAGCCGCTTTGAACTAGGGGATGTGTTGACACAAGTAATATGTTTCCTACACTTTTGTGTGTGGTTATCCCAGATATTTGAGCTCCACAGTGTTTTTTTTTCTCCAATGTTTGCTTTAGTCCAGAGTTTTCCCGGAGTTATTTTAATTGGTTGATTATTTATTGTTTTTTTTGTTTGTTTGTTTTTGTGGGGAAGATTAGTGTTGGCACCTCCCAGCTCTCCAACTTGCTGACATAACCTCTAAAAGGGTTCTTGAATGTTTAAATCAGGATGATGGAGAACATGAGTTAGAACAAAAAGGCAGAGATTGGAAAAAACAGAAAAAATGATAAAATTAGAGGTTAGGTTTGGGAGAATCAAGATCAAATCTGAGAGGAGACTTATTGAACTAAATGGAAGAAGATGACTCATGGAAGCAGAGAGTACAAAGGGCTCAAGTGGCTCCAGAGGTCATTAGTTCCTTAGGTGTTTGTCTCCTATGGATCCCACTTCTGACAACATGCAATGTCAACCTTAAAAATAAAATAAGTTCTTTAATAACAAAAGCAGTTTATTTGAGAATAGTAGAGAAATTGCAACTTGGAACAAGAAAAATATGGAAAACCATAGGTAAGTCCAAAGGACAAAGGAGTGGGGCTTGCTTTTATACAGGAAAAGACAAATTTGGGAGGGGTTGTTTTGAATGAAAGTTTATTGGAGGAGAGCAAGAGTTCAGTGCTGTGGTGACTTCTCATTGATTAAGTTGTGGCAGTTTCTCATTGGCTGAGGTTTTGCTGGATATGGAAAAAATATTCTTTCTTCCCGTTGGGGTATGTAAAATAAGCTGTGATGAGTGATACATGCATAAGAACTGTCCCTTCATTGCTTCCTGGCTCAATTTTTAATTAGGTTTTCTTTATTTTCACAAAATCAACTGTGATGATTAATTTTCTTTGTCAACTTTACTGCATCACAGGATTTCCTGATTAAGCATTATTCCTGACTGTGTTCATGAGGTTTTATTCTGGAGAAGATTTTTATTTAAATCATTGGAATGAGTAAAGCATGTTGCCTTCCCTCATGTGGGTGTACATAATCAAATTATTCAGTGCCTAAATAGAACTAAAAGACAGGAAGAAAGAATTTTCTCTCTGTCTGAATGTTTATCTAGGACATTTATCTTCTCTTGCACTTGAATTAGCTCTTCCACCATCAGCTTTCTTAGGCCTCCATCTTGCAGCCAACTTGATGAAGATTTAGCCTGGTTAATTTTAAAACTGCAGATGAGAAGGGGGCTCTGAGGAGTGGAATTTGCTTGCCCTTTGATGAGAGACATTTGCATTTGTGAAGGAAGTCTCCATCTGTGGGGGGTGTCTCCCTCTGCACCAGGAGGAAGGCGGGATGGCCTTATCTCTGGAAACTCTTAATTGGGAAGACAAGGACTTAAGTTGTTTACTGTCTGGCAACATCACCCCCCCCCCCCCCCCCCCCCCCCCCCCCCCCCCCGCCAACACCCTCGTTTGTCTTTAGCTGAAGATAATATTTAAGCGGTGGCTTCTGCCACTTACTTAATCTGGTTTGATGCTTATCTAAAAGTTATAGGACCGCCCAATAACCAGACTCTACTGACACTAATACCATTTTAACAACTCTTTTTGCATATTCTTTCCTGTGTCTTGTAAAGAGATAACTCACATACCTATGCCTTAAATTTAGCCTTACTCTCCACCCATGTTTGCACCAACAGCTCCTCCTGCCCGTGGGTCCTGTCCCCACACAGCAGCTCTGACTGCCCATGGGTCCTGTCCCCATGCTATTCCATACTATTCTCTAAATAAAAGAGTGCTACTTCCAGACATTGAGAGTCCAAGAAATCTTTCTTTCGACTCCTCAGCTCACTGACCCCACATCATTTCTGGTGGCCCGTATGGGGAAATTGCTTCATCAGCTTGTGAGCTCAAGTTCTATAAGTGTCCTTTTTTCCTTGTGCCTTTCTCTTTTTCAAGGATGGATCTAAATTCGCTCCTCCATCGGGAACTTTCTTGGATGGCTGTATGAATCCACGTTTGCTGCCCATGGCTACTCTATGGGGCAAATCATGGCATTCAGCTTGAAGAGAATCAGTACCTTAAGCCTGAGGGTGATGGAGAATGAATTAATCCATTCCTTCCTGATTCTGTCTCTAATATATAAATTTTACGTGGGCACGGGTCAACCACTTAAGTCATTAGGGCGGTCACCAATCTCCAAGACTCCTGTGGAAGGTTTCTTTTCCTAAGGCTGGATTGGTATACCTCCTTATGGCTCCTAACCACACTCTGAACCGCGGGAAAGTCCCAATCGGGTCTCTGGTTCAAGGAAAGTACCAAACTCTAACCTTTGGTTGAGTATGGGAACCCCTTCTTGGCAGAATGGCTCCAGGGTGCAATTGGGTAAAATGTCCCCCAGACTGGTGGAAAATTCCTCACTGTTTTTCTCTATCCTTTTATCTTAGGGACCATTCACCAGGCACCTATTACTGCCAGGCGTAATAGGGAAGGTATATAAGGGATGCAATCCTGGGGGATGCCCCCATCACCCCTTGCTATAGGAACCCCACAGCAGGAATGACAGGTAGGACGCTGCCCTAGGTTCAGGGGGGATTTTCAAGGTAATGGACCCATTTCTTTCATCTCTCTTAGAGTTACAGTGGCCATTTTGGTCTCCTTTTGAGCTTTGCAACCGGGAAACAAAGAAATCTTTAAAGAGTAAAAGGCACCACACCTGGGAGCCCTCGCAACTCTGGTTTCCGGGCCTGATCACCCCAGCGACCCCAAGTGGGGTGCCCTCTCTTGGCAGTTGACTCATTGAGTATTTTAGTCACCTATGGAGTCAGTTATGATTCATTCTGTGAACTGTCCTGCTGGGGTAGTGTGCCCCGGCACGGGAACTGTTGTGTGACTCTTATCTTGATAACCCTATGGAAGTGGCCATGAGAGTGAGGTCTGATCTCTTCTTTTCCTTTCTTTGTCTTGTTCATCACCTCCTCTGCTGTCACCAAGTCAGGTTACGTTCAGGCTGGACCTGAGCAGAACCTGGACTGTCTGTAAAATTGAAAACTTGAAATGATTTTGCCAGGGACTTAACTCTCAACCCTGGTGCTGGGAGCCCCAGCCTCCAGCCAGTTCCAGGCCTTTGTCTCCTGCTTCCTTGCCTCAACTGTTCTAGCTCGGAGACAAAGTGCCCAGGCTAAGTGGGACTTGACTAAATCTTATAACTATATCAATGCCTGCAATTGGGCTCTGCACCCTTTCTCTGGCCGCAGTCAGTCAGATACCAGCTTTACTGCCATGGGGAACGCCCCAAGCATCCCTGGAGACTCACCACTGGAGTGCATTTTAACTAATTGGAAACACTTTCAATTGGATGGATTATGCCCCAGAAACTCCAGCTTGGAGAAAATTTGAGGGGTTTCTCTGTGCCTTTGTGATGTACTTGGACAGGTAGATCAACCTATAATGTCATTTGAGTTACAACCCAGTTTCTGAGAAATCAAGGGCTCTGTTTAATTGGCTTAAAGTAAGTGCTTACATAAATTCTAAGTGTAGTAGAAATTAATCCAATGTCTTTCAAGTTAACGTGATGTGAATTAACCTTTGGTAAATGAAAGCTTGTTTAAGTTTTTGGTTTGATTGAAAATAGTCGTTGTCAGAGTTGTCGGTATTTGCACATGGTGCAGGCATGGAGCCTGGGTTTACTAGTCAAATAAATTCATGTTGTCTGTTAAATTCATCAGCAAAATAATAGCTTTAAATGATGACCAGTTTTGTCTAATGTCTCATGAGGTTTTCGTAGGTAATCTGAACATAATTGTTGGAAACAAACAGTTTAAATAGATAAAAGTGGGTATAGTAACTGTTTTATGGTATGTATACTTGGGGGGAAAAACAGCTTCGAAATTCTTTTTGGTAACAATCTTGAATTTTGCCAAGTTAAGTTAAATGATAAAAATCTGAGTATCTGGGTCATTTTTGGATTGGATAGAACACAAATATTATTGCTAAACATATCTAAGTTATTTACTTTTGGCTTCTTATTGTAAAGAGGCTAAAAGCGTTTGGGTCTATTAAAAAGCATGCCTTGTGTTTTATTGTGAAGTGGCATGTTTTTAGAAAGTATGAAGTGTTTAGAATGCTGGTATAAAAGACTTCATAATTGCTTACCTTTTTAGTGTTTACTAGGGTCTGTTAAGCGTTAGAAGTTCTAATTAACATATATAATTAAAGCCACTGGAAATTTAATAAGGAAAATGGTTCTGTAGTCAATGAAAGTAAAATGTATGCTTTCTGTAAAGAGAGTATAAAGAATGGAAGTATTTTTTTGTTGTTGGGTTAAGAAAGATAAATTTGTCCTGACATACTAGAAAGTAAGAAAGAATGCAAGCGTGGGACAAATTCTGAAGGCAAAAAGAAAGTTGTAGAACGTTTGTGAAGGAGAAATTCTGAAAGGAGTTTTATGCCTGGTCAAGTAGATTAAAGTAAATCCAACTAAGTAAATGAGTATTAATGTTAAAAATAAGCTGGTGCAGAAATTAAAAGTTGGTTTTCTCTCAAAGGATAATTTTCTCGGACTTTTGGCCTGCTCACGATAAAGAGGTTATAAAAGGTGTTCCTTTGAGTAAGTCTACCTAAAAGACAAATCCGTTTTGTTAAAATAATGACTGAGGTCACTCTTAAGATTTTTGACTGTTTCTGTTGTCACTTTGAATAGATACCTGAGCATTGTTTCACAGTGAGCATTGTTTGAACAAGTGTTTTAAAATCTTTTGGTATTTTTGGCAAGCTTCTCCCTCAAAAATATTCAAATCCCGAATGAAGGAAAATACTAAACTATTTAGGCTTATTTGGTCTATTAAACTACATGGGAAGCATTGTCAAATAAGCAATGATGAAATTCCTTAGGTGCCGGGATCCAGCCTTGGCAGAGTCCGGGTTCCCGCGGGAGAGACGGCGTCGGCGAAAAACTGAGGGAGGGGGAAATAAAGAGGACGTGAGACTTGGGTTGGTGTTAGCAAGTCCGACTTTACTGTGCACAAGTGTCGTTTATATATTTTTCAGGCTTAGTACAGAAATGGTTCTACAAATATTCTCAGAGAGATAAGGAAGTAAAAAAACGAACACAAGAATATTTATTAGCATTCCATTCTATAGAGCATAAGGTTAATGGTAGTCTTCTCCGCAATTAACTAGTGTTTGTTGTCTCTAAGCTAAAGGAGATAGGTACCTAGGCATCTGTTGTAATTCATGGTAAAGTTAAATCAAAGAGAGAAGGTCCAGGCCTCCGGACAGGACAGCAGTCCGTCTGTTTACATCCTGGGGGAGCCATCCCTGCCTCCCTCAATCATTTACGCCATTAGTGTAGGTGGTTAATGGGAACAAAAGGCGACTCCAGGGTATCTTATCCCCAGGGCTGTCTGCATTCTCAGTGGGCAGTTAAACATCTTTACATTTTCGCGCCCTTTAGGGGGTGAAAGCATTCCTTTGTCTTTTAGATTGTAGAGCTAACAGTCCCTTAAGTACACTGACAGAGAAAGTATCATTTTGTTAGTAAAGTAAAGGGCTGAAAAGCTAAGCTAAAGTATATATCTTCAAGAATAAAAAACAGAAATAAGTATAGACATAACCTTGATAAAAAGCATGCATATAATTCAGAAAGTATCAGGGGTGTCGGCCGGCCATTCTTCACCGAGGGGCATCCCTGCACCCCTCGGCCCTTCTACTCATCAATTATTTATTATTTATTGCTTTTAGGAGAAAACCTCTATAACATTTTAACAGAAAGCAGAAGGTCAAGAATAATATATAGATACTTCTTGATCATCCAATTAACCAGCAAACTTAGAAGGACGATGCATATGTATTTAGACAAAGAACTGGAGGGAGAAGGAAACATTAACCAGATGGAGGCCATAAACCTAATTCGACATCTTATCTGTGCAGGGTTCCTTTCTGCTTGTCTCAAATGGGACTGTGTGCTCCTCCATTAATTAACTGAAAAATATCTTGAAAGTTACCTGCAGGTGGTCACATTCTCTTACTATATCTAATTTTCCCGGGAGGTAGTGCCTCCCAAGCAGCCACCCAAAGGAGTGAAAACTGGAGGTTAAGAAAGGAAAAGGAATGAAGGGCAAGTAGAAGCAGCACAGGTTTCAGAACTATGTGAGGGGCTGGCCGGTTATTCTTCACCAAGGGGCGACCTGCACCCCTAGGCGTTAATCGGCTGGACCCTGTCAAACAGCCGATCAAATGATGTAGCCACGGCTCCCGGCACTTAGGTGGTATTATGTGGATAAATGTTATTAATATAGGTGTCTTAAAATTATATAACATTCCTAAAATTATGATCTGTCCTTGTTATCAGTCATAACTCCAGTTATTATCTAGAAGTGTTATACGTCACAGAAGCAGCCAAGTTTCTTTGTCAATTGCCCTTTTGAGTCTTTTGTCCATTTGCAGATAGTTGCTGCTTTACCCTGATGCTTTTTGCTTTTGCAAATGTGTTTCATCTTCACAGAAATTCCTGGAAAGGATTCTGACACAAGGTTCTAAACTACAGGTTTCTGATAAACTTTCATATTGTAAAACTGAACAGGGTAAGAAATTACAGAATTCTAACAGAAACTGAGCTCATAAATCGGCTAACAGGAGATTAAGCTCAATAATCAATTATACAGGACTGTGTGAACTGATGAGGAAGATTATAATTTTTTATGACTTTTGTTTGAAATATTGTTGAGTTTTGATGTTTTGTTTGTTTTCTCAGAATTAAGGAAATCTTTTTCTCTTTTCTCTTATGCTATGACTTATAGCAATTGGTGAAATTATACCTTTATGAGCAAAACTGAAACATTTATCTTTTTCTTCCTACCTGAGCCCTCCAGAATTTGGAAACTCTTTGTGAGTGAGTATGGTTATTTCATGGCAATATTTCATGGCAATATTTGCATAAGTTCAATAAGAACCTGTTCTCCTTATAACAGGACACATTGGTTATGTTACCAAGGCTTTGACTGGAATGTCATATTTGAGAGAAACAGAGACTCAGATATGACCAGACAGCTTTTCAGGAACAAAGATTGGACTTTCTGGAAATAAAGCCACTTGGAAATATGGGCCTGGTACCTTGTTTACAGAGATTCTGGCAATCTTACCCAGTAAGTAAGGAAGCTTGCTTATCTGGCAGGTGCAAGGAACCTCAGAATATTTTGGGGGACCTCGAGAAGAGAGAAATCCGCCCAAATCTGTAGGTACTGCAGGCAAAATCTGACGGAAAGTCCTTGGCTTGGCTTTTCTGGCCTTGAGAGGCCTGTACAGTTCAATCTGAGATTCCTCATAAGAAAATTACAACAAAGCAGATTTTTAAAAGCCTGTATAATCAATTGCTATTCTTGCTGCACTTATGTAAATAATTGAACCAAGTTTTATTAAAACTACACTTATTTTGCAAACCACTTTATCTTAATTTGGCTATCTTTTGTAAAAATGAGGGTGATTTTAGAGAGAAAAATTATGTTTCAGTAGAAGCTATAGTACACATTCATGGATATTAGATTCTAGATTTTCTCTTCTACAAGATTCATCTATTACTGATCATAATGTCTCCTTGTGGCCATCCATCTCTGATACCTGGGAGTTCCTTGGCCACAATCAAACCTTTTCCTTCAACACTACTGCCCAAATACTAACTAGATTTGCCTTGTCACAGGTGGCTCATAAACAATGAGTTCCTAAGGTAAAGTCTCTTATCATAGCCTTAAGAAATACTGATTGGTTTGGGACTGACTGGGATATGACCCAGCATACGTTGGTTAGCCCCTAATGGCACTCAGTGGCGATGTGGCTCCAACTTATGGCCTTGGCTGCCACCTGGATGGATTGGACGATGCACCCTAGGCTTCATCTGGATGCAAGGTAGAACTACATTTACTATATCTCCTCCTGCTAACCTACCCAACCTGCAACAGTGCTGGACCTACTCTGCCTTCCACTGGTATGACCACCTTGCCTCAATTTTCCTTCCCCAATTAGGAATCAAAAGTGTCATCTGGCACATGGAAGCTCTAAACAAATTTACTATGAAGGCATTAAATGATACACAACATAGCCTTTCACTGCTCAATTTAGAAGTATCCCAAATGCGTAAGGCAGTCCTCCAAAACCGAATGGCACTGGATGTCTTGACAGCAGCACAGGCGGGCATTTGCGCCATTATAAAAACTGAATGTTGTGTTTATATTCCTGACTACCATCAAAATATCTCTGGCTTCCTATCTGATATGAGCCACCAAATTAAATTCGTGTCTGACGCTACCCTCTCTCTAAATGATTGGTTGAACTCTTGGTCAGGTCCAGGTTTCTGGACTACTACCAAAACCTTATTCATTGGGTTAATCATATTGCTTGTATTTCTTATTATAATTTGTCCATTTCATTGTTTGTCTTCCGCATGTCAACAAAGTTTCACCTCCTGGACCACCTCTCGTCAAATGATTCTCTTGTCTCCAGAGGCTCTGTACACCTTGTCAGCCTTGGACTCCAGGGGTGCAGCCTTCTGGTCCACTGAACCTCCACCTGTACCTATGGCCCCATTTAGGGACAGCTCTACGACCTTGTACAGCCGGAAGTAGTTATAGAAGACTGACCATCGTCCGTATCCCCAAAGATTTTGGGGCCAAGCGGGTTCAGGGGGATTTATGATGAGGATTTTAGGCTGGGTAATTTTAAAAACTGCAGATGAGAAGGAGGCTCTGAGGAGTGGAATTTGCTTGACTTTTGATGAGAGACATTTGCATTTGTGAAGGAAGTCTCCACCTGTGGGGGTTGTCTCCCTCTCTGCACCAGGAGGAAGGCGGGATGGCCTTATCTCTGGAAACTCTTAATGGGGAAGGCAAGGACTTAACTTGTTTACTGTCTGGCAACCTCATGTAACTGACCCCACCCCCCCCAACATCCTCCTTTGTCTTTAGCTGAAGATAATATTTAAGCGGTGCCTTCTGCCATTTACTTGACCTGGCTTGATTCCTATGTAAAAGTTATAAGACCACCCAATAACCAGACCCTACTGGCACTGATACCATTTTAACAACTCTTTTTACATGTTCTTTCCTCTGTCTTGTAAAGAGATAACTCACATACCTATGCCTTAAATTTAGCCCTACCCTCAACCCATGTTGGCAGCAGCTCTTTACTGCCCATGGGTCCTGTCCCCATGCTATTCCACACTATTCTCTAAATAAAAGAGCACTACTTCCAGACCTTGAGAGTCCAAGAAATCTTTCTTTTGACTCCTCGGCTCACCGACCCCGCATCACTGTGACCACTCAGGTGGACTTGGCTCCCACATCACACCTCCTGCTCCTGCCACCAGCCGGGAGGGTGGTGCAGGGTGCCAGGGTGCATCTCTGGCTTTGGGTTGTGCCCACCTTCCATGTTCCATGCCACTGGCCTGAGTGCTTACTGTCATTCATTCATTCATTTTATTCATTCCTGGTTCCAGGCTCAGAGGGATCACATGGCATCCGGGAAAGGAAGAGCCAACCCTGCCAGGACTGAGGAAACTCACCCCGGGGAAAACCGTGGGGACCATGTGGGGACTTCAGTGTGGCCCCAGAGGGCTCGAGGACCCTCTCCCCTCCCTGTGTCACCCCCGTGGTCGAATCCAGGTCATCTCACAAAGCCACCCAAACACCCAGTGCAGTGGCTAGAGAGTGACTTGTGAAAGGCCAGTCTGATCACATCTGCGTGTCACCAACTAGTTACCCCAAAGAACTCAAGGGTGGGTTTGGATATTTCAACTTTTTCCAAATTGTTCTTTTTCCCATTGTTATGTTAAGGAGATGCCATCACCAACCACCCTGAACCAGACCAGCCCTCACCACAAGAGCTACGCCTGTGACCTTTGCCTTATTTTTAATGCTAAGATCTCTCCAGGAGGGGCTTAAGCCCTATCACTGTACCCTGCAGTGTGTGTGGAAGCATTTTCCAACTCAGCCTGTGCAAGAGGATACCCACCTCTCCCTTTTGAATATCCATTCCCCATCTGAAATAAATGTCCCTGCTTCCCTTTGTTCAGGGATGCCGTGACTCTGGAAACAATTCCTCATGATATCGACACAAATAATCCATAACCAATCTATAAGTCAAAATTGGAGTCAGTTTATTATGAGCCAAATCTGAGGACCATATTGCCCGGGAGAGTCCTTCCACTAAGGAACAGAGCACTCCAAAGAAGTGGGGTGTACAGAGTGGTTATATACCCTCAAAGAGGATGTTTCACATATGATTGAAATGTTCCTTTTACAACATCACGAGACTGCTCTGTCAGCACAGCGACTGATGGACACAGCAGGTAGTGGGTCTGCTGTCTCAGTGGACACAGCAGGGTGGCAGGTCTGTTGTCTCGAGCTACGCTGCATGGTCACAGGTGAGCACAGCAATCAGTTTCTAGCCTAGGGAGAGATGCAGATCCTTAAGGAAATGCTAATGTGGGGAAGTTGCACCTTTATCTTAAGGCCATTTGTTCTTGTCTTTGGGACATAGCAAATGCTTAAAGCAGATATACAATGCATGCTCAACGGCCACATCAGGCTCTTTTGGAAAAAAAAATGAGGTTAGCCCAAATCAGCTTTACACCAAATGGCTTCCTCAAATACCCCAATATGTCCTATCACTTGCCATTTTTATCAATGGTCTCATATTTGCCGCAAATATACTTCACTTTGTGAGAAAAGTACTTCTGATGGAGCATCTGATTTAACTCGCCAGGAGGGAGCCCACTTTGGTTTTGGTAACATGGGCCCCTAAACTCTTTAGATCTCCTGCTGCTCCTGGGACAAGCCCTCAAGAGCCTCCATAATGTGCAAGCCTGGTCCCTCTCTCCCCTTAGCTCCTCAGCCCAGCCCCACGGGTCCCCTGTCTGCGGGGCCCTGACTCTCGGCAGGGCCTTTGCACAGGTTGTTCTTCCCACCGGAACCCCTCCCGTTAATAGCTGTTCTGGCTGGTTCAGCACCAGCCTCCCTGCCCCACCTGTCTCCCTCTTTTGGGGTGTTTCATTTCCATTTGTAATTCTGGGGTGTGCCTCTCCAACAAGGTAGGCAGCTCCTCAAGGATGGGTCCTGTGTCTGTTATGTTCACACAGGACTCTCAGCTCCCAGCACAGCAGCTGGCCCAGGCCTCCAGCTACTTGGGGGGCCTTAGGAACAGGGGAGCCAAGCCGAGGGTATGAAGTCTGGGTTCAGGCTGGAGGGTGGAGAGCACTAGGCAACCATGGCAGCCCCAGATGGAGACTCAGTCTCCAACTGTCCTTGCTAGGCAGCTCCAAGTGTGGCCCTTGTCACAGTCTCAACCCCCGGCAGTGGGGAGGAGGAGGGGAGGGGGCAGACAGACCCCAGTGTCATGCCACTGTCTGACTTTCGATGGTGCACGAGGCCAGGGTTCCTCTGGGCTGGTCCTTGACCCCTTCCTCTCTGGGACCATCAGTGGACAAGGATCCGAAGCGCGGAGGGAACAGCTACTTCCATCTGCTGAGGCTCGTGGGGACTGACATGCAAAGACCTGCGAATAGCGCCCACTGCGGTGGAGCTGCCCTCTCTTTCTATCCTGTAGCCTGGCCTCATCTCCCCTTCCTGGGGCCGAGCTACTGTGTGCAGGTGTTAAGGAAAACATTACTCTGACACTTGTTAAGATGGTAAGGAAAACTTTATTCAAGACTATTTCAACAGGTGCCAAGATTATTGCAATAGGGAAGAGATCCGGCTCAACCCAAAATACAGCAAAGACAGCTGGGGATTTATAGCCCAAAGCAGAGGGAGGGGTCAGTGGATGGAAAATTACCAAGAGGAGACCACAAGGGTAGGGGGATTCCTGCTGAAGGAAGGCCAAGGTAATCAGATATTGAGAGTGGGGGATGCGGAATTTGATCAGATATCAAGGGCAGGAGATTCCCTCTAAACTGACGTCACAGGATCAGGCAGGCCAAAGACAGGGGCAAGGACCAGGGCTGGTGGAAAAGAGGGCTCAGAGGAGCCTGCCCAGAGTTTGGTCAAGGACTCTTTATCAAGGGACCACCCTGGGAGAGGCCCCTCCTTGGACCTGACTCTAAGGGCCCCCAAGGGGCAGCATGCCCTCTCCTCCAGGTGTCGGCACATCCCACTCACAGCACTTGGACCAGTCCTCGCGGGTTGGTCACACAAGCCTTCTTTCTGGCAGTTTTTTCCATGACTCCACCTACTTCTACATTTTGCTGTACAGCAGCCCCTCCCAATTTTCAGCAGCACTGGACCCTGCCTCCCACCCAGACGAGGAAGGCATGGTACTAGTGATGAGGATTTTTAAGCTGGTTAATTTTAAAACTGCAGTTGAGAAGCAGGCTCCGAGGAGTGGAATTTGCTTGCCCCTTTGTTCGGAAACATTTACATTTCTAAGGGAAACCTCTATCTGTAAAGATGCCTCCCTCTCTGTGCCAGGAAGAAGGGGGATGGCCTTATCTCTAGAAACTCTTAATCAATGCCAGAGGCAAGAACTTAAGTTGTTTACTGTCTGGCAACCTCATGTAACTGACCCTCCCCCCCAAATCCTCCTTTGTCTTTAGCTGAGGATAATACCTAAGCGGTGACTTCTGCCATTTACTCAATCCGGTTTGATTCTTATCTAAAAGTCGTGGGACCGCCCAATGGCCAGACCCTACGGGCACTGATACCATTTTAACTTTTTTACATATTCTTTCCTTTGTCTTGTAAAGAGATAACTCACATACCTATGCCTTAAATTTAGCTCTAACCCTCAACTTGGGGCAGCAGCAGCTCTGACTGCCCATGGGTATTGTCCCCATTCTATTCCATACTATTCTCTAAATAAAAGAGCACTACTGCCAGATCTTAAGAGTCTAAGAAATCCTTCTTTTGACTCCTCGGCTCACTGACCCCGCATCACTAGCACTCCGTGGCGAGAACCCCCGCCTCCTGTCCCCACGAGCCAGCAGGAGGGTCAGCCGTGACAAATAAAAATGGCAAGCAATAGGATATATTGGAGTATATGAGGAAGCCATTTGGTATAAACCTAATTCGGCCTGACTTTGTTTTTTCCAAAAGGGCCTGACTGTGGCTGTTGAGCATGCATTGTATATACATTTCCATAGCAAGAACAAAGGCCCTTGAGATAAAGGTGCAACTTCCCTCCCCCTCCCAATATCAGCATTTCCTTAAAGATTAAGCATCTTTCCTTAGGGTAGGAACTGATTGCAGCGCTCAGCTGTGACCACCCAGCTTTGAGACAGCAGACTGCCACCCTGCTGTGTTCACTGAGACAGCAAACCTACCTGCTATTTCCATCAATTGCTGTGCCGACAGAGCAGTCTCAGGACTATTGTAAAACGGTGGCAAATAAAAATGGCAAGTAATAGGATATATTGGAGTATATGAAGAAGCCATTTTGTGTAAACCTAATTCAGCCTGACCTTGTCTTTCCAAAAGGGCCTGACCGAGGCCATTGAGCGTGCATTGTATATCTGCTTTAGAGATTCCCTATGGCAAGAGCAAAAGGCCCTTGAGATAAAGGTGCAACTTCTCTCCCTCTCCCAACGTTGGCATCTCCTTAAAGATTAAGCATCTTTCTTTAGGCTGGGAACCCATTGCAGCGCTCATCTGTGACCGCCCAGCCCGAGGCAACACACCTGCCACCCCACGGCGTTCACTAAGACAGCAGACCTATCTACCGTTTCCATCAATTGCTGTGCTGACAGAGCAGCCTCATGACTATTGTAAAAGGGACCATTTCAATCACATGTGAAACATACTCTTTGAGGATATATAACCACCCTGTGTACCCCCACTTCTTTGGAGTGCTCTGTTGCTTCGTGGAAAGACTCTCCCGGGTTATAATCCTAAGATTTAAGCTCAGAATAAACTCACCCAAATTTTCATTTATAGATTGGTTATGGATTATCTTCGTCGACAATGGACATTTCAATCCTATGTGAAACATCCTCTCTCGGGGTATATAACCACTGTGCACCCCACTTCTTCGGTGCCCTTTCTTCCTTCGGGAAGAAAGGCCCCGGGCCATGGTCCTCAGATTTCAGCTCAGAATAAACTCACCCAAATTTTCATTTATAGATTGGTTACAGATTATTTTCGTTGACAGCCGTCTGAATTTTCTTTTGTAGATTTTTGTGACTTATAGAAAGTATAATTGTGGATTCCAGGGAATGTATCCTCAAGGTTGGGATGAGGCTTTGGGCCAGGTTTACTTCTCCACGCCCACGAGGCCGAGGGTGGGGGACGCAGGCCCTGCCCTGCCGATCGCCCGGGCAGCAGCATCCGGCCCGGCAGGAGAGGCCCGCGGGACAGGAGGTCTGGACCGCCGCCGCGCAAGCGGAAGACAAGACTGAGGCTGGAAGGTGACGAAGCTGGCTGGAGGTCACGCCGCTTGTACTGACGACCTCGGGGTTCAAAGACTCAAGCGCTTCCCGGTAGAGCGAGAGGCCAGGACATGGCGGCTCCAGGCCGCCCCCGCGACGCATGCGCAATACGAGCCCAGCGCTGCCCCCTCCGAGACGCGAGTTGGGCCTGGGGCGCAGGCCGGAGCTTACTCTGTGAAGCTACGTCAAAATCTTGCGACTTGGAGGCTGTGGAGTTACTCCCCGGAGGTCTCATGAGCGTGAGGGCCAGAGTAAGGGGCGGGGACAATGCAGGACCCTCCTGGGAGCCTCAGAAGGACCGAGCGAGCGTAGCTCCCGACGACGCAAAAGGCAGGCCGGGCCGTGCTCAGAACTGTCGTAAAAGGGGGCGTGGCAGGCGCGCTCGGGATGACGTAAGGAGCGGGGCGCACCGCGCTCAGGACTGAGGAGGGGCGTGCGTGTTGCTGCCGGCAGCGGCTGGCGGGGCTCGGGCACCATGGAGCGCTACGCGGGCGCCCTGGAGGAGGCGGTGGACGGGGCCCGGCAGCAGGAGCGGCACTACCAGTTGCTGTCGGCGCTGCAGAGCCTGGTCAAGGAGCTGCCCAGGTGCGCGGCCGCGGGGCTGGCGGGCGGGCGGGCGGCCGAGGCGGCCTGGTCCCGCCCGCGCTCACCGCGCGCCTTGCCGCAGCTCCTTCCAGCAGCGCCTGTCCTACACCACGCTCAGCGACCTGGCCCTGGCGCTCCTCGACGGCACGGTGTTCGAGATCGTGCAGGGACTGCTGGAGATCCAGCACCTCACCGAGAAGAGCCTGTACAACCAGCGCCTGCGGCTGCAGAACGAGCACCGAGGTGCGCGGGGCGGCGGGGCGGCGCGCCCTCCTCCTCCGGGAGCTCGGCCTGCCCAGGGCGCTCTCCGTCTCTGTGCAAGCTGAGCCCTTCCCTGGGGGTCGCTCGGAAGAAGTCCCTAAAATTGGCCAGATCAAGGGCGCAGAGCCTTTGCCAGCGCTTTTTTGGTGACAGATGAGTCAAGCCAATTTTGTCAGTTGCACGGTCCCCTTTGAGCATAACATCCAGAAGCTCCTTGCTCGGGTTTCCTCGTGCCCCTACTCTCTTCCCAGCAGGACGGCCCAAGGCCTCGGTGCTTGGTCGGCCCACGGGCAGATCCTCGTGGCGGCCGTCCGCGTAGTGGTTGTCAGCCCCCAGTGATGCCCCTCAGTGTTGACAGCTCTGCAGCTCCGTTTACGGTCAGTGCCCTCCAGCGGCGCAGAGCCGCACACCACCTGTGCGTCGAATTCCCACGCACTGTGCCCTCCGGTACCTGAAAACTTCCCCCCTGGAGCCACACGCTTGGCCACAGCCTCATGAGCCTTGGCCCCTCCCAGACGTTCCACTCTGGGGCTCCGGAGCTCCCTCTTGCAGGGTATGCTGAGCAGCTTTCCCAGCTTTGTTATTTTTCCCCAACTTATTTATAAAAAAAAGTTCGAACATTTAGAAAATTTGGAAGAATAGTATAATGAATACCCGTATGCTCTCCAGCTAGATCCGATAATTAACATTTTGTCAACCCCTAAATATGTGCAACACCAAAGGGTTTCACCTGGAGTCTTCAGCATTCCTCTAGACCAGGATTTTCAACCGCAGCACTGTTGACATTGGTGGCTAGACCAGTCTTGATGGTGAAGTAGCATCCTGTGAATTGCAGTACGTTTAGCAACATCCCTGGTTTCTACCCATTAGATGACAGAGGCACCCTCCCCCAGTCGTGACAACCAAAAATGTCTGCAGACATCCTTGGGGGCCAGCCTTGGCACAGGATTGAGAACCAGCTCTTGACAACAAGAACACTGTCTTACATAACCACAGTGGACAACTTCCTGAGGGATTAATTATTCCAGGAATCTTCTGACATTCAGTCCACAGTGGAATTACTTCACGTCTCTCAAATTGTCTTCACTTTATAAGGGTCCAGTGTACGTTACAGTTATGCATTGCATTTGGTTACTTTGGTCTCTCTATTTCTGGAAAAGTCGCCATCATTTATTGTGGCGTTGACTTTTTCAGAAGTTCAGGGCATTCTACCTGTAGGAAGTCCCCACTCTGAATTGGTCGGATTGCTTCCTCATGCTGTCATTTAACCTGTTTCTCTACCCTCGGTGTTTCCTGTAAACTGAACAGCACATAGAGGCCTAATAATACACAGGTGAAACGTTTGTGGCAAAAATTCCTCCTAGTGATGCCAAGTCCCTTCCCTAAGGGGGCTGGCGATGTGCGTTTGCCCCAGGATTAGTGCTTCTACCAGAAACGGATGTTGTGTTTTGTCAAATCTTTTCTCTGCACCTATTGAGATGATCACGTGGATTTTTGGTTACTATGGTGAATTGCACTGACTTGTTTAATTCCTGGGATAAACTGTATTCCTGGGAGGCATCTTCCTTGGTCATGATGTATTATCCTTTTTCTCTATGTTGGACTGAATTTGTATAATCTTGTTAAGAATTTTTGCATCTGTGTTCAACATGGACATTGGTCTGTAGTTTTCCTGTAATATCTTTGTCTGGTTTGGGTATTAGGGTAATGCTCGCTTCATGGGGTGAGTTGGGAAGTGTTCTCTTCAGTTTTTCAGAAGAGTTTGTGTAGAATTGGTCTTACTTCCACCCTGAGTGGGTGGTGTCTTTGCAAACATTTTTATTGAGCTATCGGCTGCATACAAAGTACACAGCTCATTGGTTTTTTCTTTTAAAGATTGTATTTTTTTTTCCTTTTTCTCCCCAAAGCCCCCCAGTACATAGTTGTATATTCTTCGTTGTGGGTCCTTCTAGTTGTGGCATGTGGGACGCTGCCTCAGCGAGGTTTGATGAGCGGTGCCATGTCCGCGCCCAGGATTCGAACCAACGAAACACTGGGCCTCCTGCAGCGGAGGGCGCGAACTTAACCACTCGGCCACGGGGCCAGCCCCCCCAGCTCATTGTTTTTAATGCTCAATTGTTCCACATTGGCTGTTGGGAGAACTTCAGGCTGGCTCCTGTGCCCTTTTCATGTGTCCCCATCGTTCTTTGAGCACTTCCTGGCTTTCTGATACAGGAGGGTGTTCAGGCTCATCTTTTCTTGTTCTTTCCCTGCTTCAGTCCCTCTCCTGTCAGCCCCCCGCCTCCAGCTTCCCCACGCCAACAACCTCTTGTTGGGCCAGACCTTCTCTTTTTGCCACCATAAAGCTCTCCCACTCCTGCCTTTGACTGAGGCTCTGCCGAATGCGGGTGGCAGGTTCAGGCAGATTTTGGTGCTGCCAGCCATGGGTGAGCAGCCTGTGACTTTCTGCTTTTCCTTCCCTCTGATTTAGCAGGTGGTGCCTGGCAGCCGTTGCTTTCCTCCCTCCTCACTGAGCCAGGCCCCTCCCACCTGAGCAGCGGGCGCAGGCCTCTGCTCCCCTCTGGTTGCTCGCCCAGTGGCATCTGAGAGTTGACCTGGGAATTGTAGCAACAGCTGATAGAGGAGTGGAGTGGATTCGTTTCCCTGCACTGAGCTGTCTTCTTGAATCGGCGCCACGTGGTGTAAACGTTCACCAGGGAGCCTCTTCCTTGCCCCTGTGTTTATGGAAATGTCTTGAGGGTGGCTCTTGGTTTCAGACTCATTTAATGTGATAAATGCCATAGCCGAGATGCTTACAAAATACCAGGGAACAGGAGATTGGGCAAGGCTGTGAGCGCAGCAGTGCCAGACTCCTGGCAGGGGACCTCAGGGCCTCCCTGAGAAGGGCTGTGATGTGAGGTGTCTGCCTCGGATGAGTATTGGGTCCGTGTTCCCTTACGGCTGGGGACCCCTCCATATGGTGATCTTGCCACTTGCTGGTCTAGGATTTGGCTGCGTAGTGAGTATTCTGTTTTGTGATTGGTTTCCTTCCATCCCATAATACCTCTCTCCTCTGTCCAGTCCTATCAGTCTGGACAATTTTGCACATGCTTGTATCCATGGTACAATTTAGTAGGGACCATGGGAGCTTTGCTCAGTGGCCATGGTGAGCCCCTCTCAGAGCACCAACAGACTCCTCAGCATATGGCTTCTGCTGGCTCATCACATCCTTGGCCTCCCAAGGTCTGTGCCCACCCTCCTCCCTCTGGGAGCTGTGTATGGGGCAGGGCGGCTCTGCCTACCCTGAGGGCCAGCACTGAGCAGGGAGTGACACTACCCCCACTGCTGGGCAGAGGCCACACCATGCTCAGGCACAGCGACCCCTGACCACTGCCTCCTTTTCCAGGCCTTTGCCTTTTGGTCTTCTGGACAGCACTGGATATCCTATGGATGCTGGGCAGGTTATACCCAGGATTGCTGGCCTGTGGCCATCTGAGCCCAGAAGCCTCCAGACCACAATTTCCCACCCCTATGCCAGCCTGCCCTGCCTCACCTCCTCTAGTGCCCTGTGCCTTCCAGAGTCCCCTGGAGCCTTGATGCTGGGAAGGGCCCTGCCCTGTGTGCAGGCAGGAATGAGTGGGCTGGGGGGCTAGGTGTCCCCCAGAGCTTCACCCAGCTTCCAGTGGGGGGCTTTAGGCAAGCTGGATCATCAAATGGGGCCTCATGTCTACACCTTTGGCCTAGCTGCCCTTTGATGGGACAGCTGGGGCAGGTGCTCAGGTGGGAGGTGTTCCTGGCCCCTCCCCGTCGTTCTCGGCCCCTCCCCGTCGTTCTCAGCCCCTCCTAGTGCTCTCTCTCTGTTCTCCTCCCCTCCTAGTGCTGAGGCAGGCGCTGCGGCAGAAGCACCAGGAAGCCCAGCAGGCCTGCCGGCCCCACAACTTGCCTGTGCTCCAGGCAGCTCAGCAGCGTGAGCTAGAGGTAGGAGCGTGGGCAGGGTGGGTACCACCTGGGCTCTGCTGCCTGGGCCGTGATGGAGGGGCTCAAGTGGCTTGGGAGCTGCTGGCTGCCCTGGGCCTCAGCCTGGGGTGGGCCACTGGAGGCCTGGTGCATCCCTGCATGTTCTCTTCACCATGGGAGGTTGGAGTGCGCGGGACAGAGGAGAGTGTGTGTGATCCCCTCGCTCCCCTCCACCTGCTCCTCAGGACTGCATTTCCTCGTGGGCTGGGCCTGCGCAGGGCAGTGCTCAGTGGGCGCTGTTGTGCCCCGTGGCCTCGGAGGAAGTGGTAGGCCAGGAAGGTGTGTTTGAGGCTTTGATGGGCAAGGGGCTGAGCCACCCTCACCGCGGCAGGCAGTGGAGCACCGAATTCGCGAGGAGCAACGGGCGATGGACCAAAAGATCGTCCTGGAGCTGGACCGGAAAGTGGCGGACCAGCAGAGCACACTGGAGAAGGCGGGGGTCACCGGCTTCTATGTGACCACCAACCCACAGGTCAGTGCCCCAGGCCTGCCCTGGCACAGCCTGGGAGAGCTGGTCTCCAAAAGCCCAACCCATCCGGCTGGTCTCCGGGGAGCCAGGCCTTGGCAGGGGCTGTGGCGTGGTGTGTTAGGCTCCAGGAAGGGCCTCGGTGCTGTGTTCAACACAGAGGCCAGTCTCACTGCCTCTGCCCACAGGAGGGTGAACTGCTCCTGGCAGGGGCATTGCCCACCTTCCCCAGACCTGCTGCGCCCTGCAGGGCCCTCATCTGCTCCCGCTGCGTACACCTCTGTGTGCGCTGAGCCCGGCGACTGCAGGCCCTGCTACGGGGTAGCGTCCCAGCTTCTGCCCCATTCTGGCAGGCCATGGCCAGGCTTCACAGCAAGTCAGCCTCATGGGCTCACTGTCTCGTACCCTCTAGGCCCTGATATCGGCCTCTGGCCCTTGGGAAAAGGAGGCTTCTGCCTGTAGCCTTTGCCAGGGCAAAAGGGGACCAGTTGTACCTCTGGCCTCTCAGCGGCCCCTCTGCATCCCAGGAGCTGACGCTGCAGATGAACCTGTTGGAACTCATCCGGAAGCTGCAGCAGAGGGGCTGCCAGGCAGGGGGTGCAGCCCTGTGACCAGGTGGGGTCCCTGCAAATTACCCCACTGCCCATCATGGCTGGGAAGACTGCCCTGTCCCGCTGTCACCACAGCCAATAGCAAGCTGAGTGGAGCTCATCTTCCTGACATCTGACCACCACCGCCCCAGCTGCCTGCAGGACGGCTCGCCCTCTGAGGAGAGGCCAGGTGGACCCTGGCTGCACCTGCCACCCATCTTCGTCTGGGTTTGTTTTGTCCAAAGCTAGCATGGTGTGTGTGGTAAAGGGCAGAGGGGGCCCAGCCTGCCAGTTGTCTCCCCAGAGCTGGCTGAAGAGTGGGGCTGGAGGTCCTAGCACCTCACTGCACCAGGCACATCCCGCCCTCTGCCATGGCCAGGCTTCGTGCTTGTTCTGGTCTCACCCCCTTACCCCCTGACAGATGCAGCCTCCAAGTGGGAGAGGCTCCAAGGCTGAAGGCCTGTATGACCCAGAGAATAAAGACGCCTCAGGATGGCCTGCATGTGGCTCGTGTGAGAGCTCTGTGGTGCCTGCTGCGACCAGGGCCCAACTAGGGCCCTTGCCTGGCAGCTCTGTGGCCTGCAGAGGATGCTCCCAACCCCCATGTCACAGAGGCCCTTCCCTGGGGCACCCGCCCCCCCTGCCACCGAGGGCTGCCCCATGCAGCTGCAGGCCCAGCCTTACCACCTTTTCCCCTGGGGGAAGCCCCAGGGTACTAGGACCATATCCAGTCAGCTCTGTGGGGCTGGAGGGCATCGAGGGCAGCCTGGGGGTGGGGGCAGCCGTGGGCCTGCTCCTGTCAGAGCAGCAGGGGCCTGGGGTGGCTCAGTGGAGTGGCTGGGGTGAAGGTATCAAGCAGCAGGAAGGGTCTGAGGGAGGGAGAAACCCAGCGTGGTGAGGCATCCAGCCCACCCTGGGAGCCAGCTGTCTGCATTGGTCTGAGCACATGGGTCCTGCTCTCGTCTGGGGGGGCGCGGGGGTGGCCAGCACCCTGCATGGCCAGGTCTGCCATACAGCCTGAAGGGAGGTATTGGTGGGTCCACCCTGCCCACAGTGGGCCTGGCTCCAGGGGCACATGACGCAGGAGAGGCAGAGCCTGAGGGGAGCTTCTCAGGCTGTCGGAGCTGTCTGTCTGCTGCCAACCCCCCATGAGGGAGAGTGCTGCAGGCGGCGAGTTGACGCCTCTTAGCTGCAGACAGTTTTATTTTTTTAAAGATTGGCACTTGAGCTAACATCTGTTGCCAATCCCTTTTTTCCTTTCTTTCTTCTCCCCAGTACATAGTTGTATATTCTAATTGTGAGTGCCCCTGGCTTTGCTATGTGGGACACCGCCTCAGCGTGGCCTTACAAGCAGTGTCGTGTCCGCGCCCAGGATCTGAACCCGTGAAACCCTGGGCTGATGAAGTGGAGCGTGCAAACTCAACCACTCGGCCACGGGGCCAGCCCCCAGAAAGTGTTTTATTGACCAGGCCGACTACCCAGCCTGGCCACTGCCCACCTGTGGGGCTCAGGGTATGTGGGTTGGATCCTAGCGGAAGGTGGTCCTTCCAGTCCAGGGGCGTGGTGGCGGGCAGAGATGGGCCATGCTCACTCGGTAAGGCAGTTCCTGACAGTTCCCAGCAGCCCTGGCAGGTGTTAGACTTGACTCACACCTGAGTGCCCACATCCTGGGCAGGGTCCAGGAGGCACTGAGGCCCCACTTCCAGCAGGTCGCACAGTCTTGGGTGTAAAAAGGTGAATCCGTGTGAGGTTGGGGTTGGCTGTAGCTGCGGTGTAAGCCTGAGGGCCCTGGGACGCCACATCCTGGGGAGAGCTGGAGGCCGAGTAGCGCTGGGTGGTGGTGGCCCTCGAGTGCTAAGCCGGGCGGTGGAAGAGGCTGCCTGTGCGGAGCCTCCGCCAGAGCTCCTGCCACAACAGCTGCCGCTCCCGCAAGGCGCCCTTCACGACACCACTGTTCTCCAGGGCACGGCGGGACAGGTAGGGCAGCACCTCCATCACAGGGCCGTAGGGCACGTACTTGTACACGGGGAAGCCTGCCTGGCCTGCACAGGCAGAGGCAGTGAGTCCCGGCCCCGGAGGCCCCACCCCCGCCCCCAGGGGGGCCCAGCTCACCCAGCGGGAAGCTGATCTGGTCACACATGCCCAGCAGCTGTCCAAAGGACACCTGGCGATCGGCAGGGTGCAGGCCCAGCTCCTCCATCCTGTGAATGGGCAAGGCAGCGGGTGAGCCCTGTGCTACCTCTGTGCCCCTCCTGCACCCCTAGATCCCAGCCTCTGTCCACTGCAGGTAAGGTGTAGGTATAGGCTCTGTCCTGCCCAGACCAGGCCTCTGCCCTGCTGCTTACACCTCGGCTATTGCCACCAAGTCCCCTCCTTCCCCAGCCAGCATGCCCCTCCTCTGTGCCCACTCCCCAGCCTTTCCCTCTTGCTGCCCTGACCCAGCAAGGCAGACCCACCCAGCGAGCGGCCTGCCCCATGGCATGGCCCGGGAGAGCTCTCGAGCCCCTCTCCCTCTGTGCCACATCCCCAGTCCACCACCCAGCCTCTTGTCCTCCCCTTGCTGGCTGTTCTGTCCCATGCAGCAGCCACCAGCAGCCATCAAGTCTGGAAGGCAGCTGGTCTAAGTGGAGATGTGCTGCAAGCGTCACACGCAAGTGGGATTCTCAAGACTTAGTATGAAAAGAATGCAGAATCTCTCATTGTTTTCCTGAAATACTGAACACGTTTAAATGGTAATATTTTGGATATGTTGGATTAATTGAAATGTATTATTGAAATTACCTTCATCTTTTTCTTTTAACGTAGCTATTGAAACATTTAGAATTAACACACGTGGTTCGCATTTCTATTAGTGCTTAGATGTTGGGGGAGGGGGGGGCCCAAGTTCTGTCCAGCACCCTCTCCTGGGCTCACATCAACCTTCATAGGATCTTACAAAAATTCCCAGGGTTTGAAATACCTATGATGGATGTTTTTCATATTTTCCTCCCTGGCCTCCTATAGCCACATATCCAGACTGAGCCTGTCTGCACCAGCACTCAGCTCCTGTCCTTCCGCCACCCCACTAGCAGCAAGTTCAACCTGGGTCCTCCTCACACCCACCCTGGCTACACCCAGGCTCACCTCCCTTCTCACTGTCTCAGGGCCCCAGGCTCCCAGAGCACAAAGTACATCTCACCCTGGACTCAGCACGAGGGTCCTCCCCAAGGCCTTTCGCCTCCTTCCCTCCGGGCTGGGCTCCAATGTTGGGGCCTGACATCCACCATGTCACCCCAATCCCTGTTCTATGCATCTAGTGGATCCCTGGTATCCACTAGAACATGAACCCCATGCGAGCAGAGCTGCCACCGTGTTGCTCCTGATGTGGTGGGGACACTCAGGTGGCATTCTGCAAAGATGGCTGCAGACCCCTCCCCTACTGGTGTCCAGGCCCTGTGCCATGTGACTGCAGCTTTGCCCAGTGCAGATGAACGCTCTCCACCTCGGGTCTGGGCAGGGCCTCATAACTTCCTTTGGCCAAGGGTACAGTAGCAAATGTGACATGGGCAGAGGCTTGCCCTCTCTAGGGTTTCTGGAAGCCTGAGACCACCATGTGGTGAAGGCTGGGCTGGCCTGTTGGACGCTGGACATGTGATGCAGTCTCCTTTGCTGTCCCAGCCACAAATGAGGCCATTTACAGCCAAGCAGGCCCCAGCTGACCACAGATGCAGGAGGGACCCCAGACAAGGCCCACAGAACACACTTGTTCAGGCCTCTGAGTCTCGGGTTGGTTTGTTACTCAGCCCAGGCTGACACAGGCTGTGACTGTGGCCCCTGATGCTGCACGTCAGAGACCCATACTGCTTCCCCAGGGAAGGCAGGCCCCAGCTCCCAGGGCAAAAGCAGAGAACCGCAGCCGCAGGGGCCAAGCCCTGTCCATGATGGTGGTATTTGTGGAGGCTGCAAGGAAGGAGAGTGTGCTCGCCTGGCACTCAGGATGGGGGAAGCTGTGTCCAGGGCAGGAGGCCGCTGGTGCCAAGCAGGTGAGGACACTCATGTTCTCAGTGCGAAGGTTTAGAAATCAAGAAAGGAGAAAGAAAGCCCTTCTGAGGGCAGGTTCTATTTTTAGAAGTCTCCCTGTTCTGTCTAGTCTGTCTGAGTGGACTCGCCAGCGTTTGTTGTTGTTAGTGCCCTCAAGTGGGGCAGCAGAGCGGGACCCTGCCTGGTCTTTCTGTGCCGTCCTCTCACCTTCCGGTGCTACATCAGACAACGCTCCGCCTCTATTCATAGGGTTTCATGCCAATCTTTTTGGAAGTGGGTGGCCAGGTCCTTCTTCCTGGTCTTTGTTAGTGTCTGGAAGCTCTGCTGAAACCTGTCTACAACCATGGGTGACCCTGCTGCTATTTGAAGTACCGATGACACATTACCGAATGGGTTTGGAATGACCAGAGTCAGCTCTCCAGGCAGCGCCCTGCAGGTGCCCAGCCTGGGCTGCATCCCCGCCCCGCCCGCACCTTCAATGCTCCTTCACGAGGCCCCACTCGGCCACAGGCCTTGAGCTTGAGGTGCCCGGCTGTGGGAGGGGGTCCTGCTTTGCTCTGGGAAAGGTGAGGGCCAGCAAGCTGCTGCCCGCAGGGCTTCCTATGGGACCTAAACATCAGGAAGGCAGAGCCGGGTCGGGGGTCAGCTAGGACTCTGTGTAGATATAAGGACACAGTGATGACACTGGAATACTTAAGAATTTACTTGATCTTATTCCTATATCTGACTTGTATGGATTCTACCAAAGTTTTAGTCCACAGGAGCAGAGAAACCAGACTATATTAAATGCCAAATGCAGTTTAAAGTGTCAGGAGAAACTGTGCATAAAATGAGGGGACACATCAAAGGCCTCCTGAAGGGCCCCAACATTTCACACTGTATTTGTACATTTCAGCAAGCTATTTAAATCACCTAATGAAATTTATTTTTTGAATTTGAAACTTTAACAAGTCGATATTAATTTTAAAAACCAAGGTAACTGCAAATAGCCTTTCTGCTACTACAGCGCCAACACCACTTGGGCACCTTCCACACACATTCCCCCAACATACCCCTGCTCCCGGCAGGTCACTGCACAGCTTCGGGGCACTGGCCAGAGCCAGCCCTAAGCAGAGCCAACAGTGGGTGGCACCTACCTGCGCAGCGTGAAGCGCACTGTGTCCTCGTTGTGGGAGGCCACCATCACCTGAGCCGTGGAGTTGTGCTTCAGCTCCTCCAGGACATAGTCAAGGCACCTGGGGAGAGCGCCCCGTGAGCTGGCCCTGAGAGGCCCCCAGGGGGCAGGCCACAGGCAGCCCAGGGCCATCCGGCAGCCCACTCTCCCAAGGGTGCGCACGGCAACAGGACCAAGGGAGGAGCACCCGCCCGCAGCACCTCATGAGTAAGAAAGAAAAAGTGAGCAGCCCCTGGGGCTCGCCATTCACAGCCAGCTGAGGCCCAGTGCCCTGTGTGCGACGGACACGGCTTCACCTCCGGGAAGGAGTCTGCAAGGAGGTTAAAGGCCTGGTAGCAAGGGGCCTCCCTGTGCCCAGGGGAGGGTGAACGGTGCCATGGTCTGGCAGTGAGGACAGCTGGGCAGGGTGCACGTTCTCTGACCCAGCAACTCCGTCTCCAGGAACCTGTGACCACTATGTCCTGGCCCATGGGTTCAACAGATAGGGACAGAGTTTGCCCTGAGTCACCACTGTAACCATGGATGGCAAACCACCAGAAAGCTCGCAGAGACTGGCATGGAAGCATGAGCAGCCCACTCTGGCACTGGGTTAGCACTGTGGGTCTGCACGCCGATTCGGGAGGCTTCAGATACGCAGTACGTGGAAAGGCAAGGGCAGAGGACTGAGTGCATAAGGCCAGGAAGTGCCCAAACCGCGTAGCTCCTGGAAGGAAGCAGGGCGCAGCCAGGGAGGGAGCGGGAGCCAGCAAGGGGAGGCAGCGCACGCAGCCTCAGAGAGGAAAGGCTCAAGGTCAGCCTGTCTGTGCTGCAGGACAAGACCACCAAGATCAACGGATCTCTCCTGAGTCCTAAGTGTCCGCAGGAGCTGGCTCGGGCCACCTGAGCCAGTCTGTTCAGTAGACTTTTCCATGTTAAAAAAAAAAAAACCTTGGGGCCAGCCCAGTGGCGTAGTGGTTGCATTTGTGCACTCCACTTTCACGGCCTGAGGTTCACAGGTTCAGAGCCTGGGGGCGGACCTAGCAATGTTCGTCAAGCCAGGCTGGGCAGGCTGCAGCGATGTCCCACATAAACAACAGAGGAAGACTGGCACAGATCTTAGCTCAGCAAAAACAAAAGAGGAAGGTTGGCAACAGATGTTATTAGCTTAGGGCCAATCTTCCTCAGCAAAAAAACAACCAAGCCCTTAATGGTTTTGGAAAAAGTAAAACAAAAGCAGAGGAGACATCAGTTCTGGCCTCAGGGAAGAAGTCCTGCTCCTAGTGGAGGCTTCTGACCCCGAGGGCTGCTCCCCCTTCTGACAGGGCCACGTGGGGTCAGCTCTGGCACTGGGTGCTAAGCTGCCCTCGCCCTGTTTTCTCACTCCTTGCCCCTGGAAGCCCGGAGGCTCTGGGGGTGGGGAGGGCTGGCGCACCTGTGGTACATGGCGCTGGTGGCCTCGTACGTGGGGTTGATGGGGTCCTCGTAGCCAATTTCCACAGCGCGAGCACGCTCCTGGGCCATGTAGGCGCCCCGCACCAGCTTGGCCCCAAAACACCAGCCCTCACGGCGAGCCAGCTCCACGTCCAGGGTGACGTTGTCATAGGCGTCCTGCAGGGTCGGGGCCAAAGTCAACAACCAGGACAAGCCCCCTCCAGCCTGTGTCCCCCGGGGCCTCTGTGAGGCCCACTGGTTGTGGTCAGCATGGGGCAGCAGTGCCTGAGGAAGGTGTCCCATGTCCACCTGTGGGGTGCTCACGGGATCTGGGAGACAGTGTGGGTGAGGAAGGCCCTTGAGCTCTTGTCTTCAAGGAATGGTGACAGTGAGGACACCTGAGCCCTGTCTGGCCTGGGAACAGCCCTGTGGGGACAGGCAGGTGCCAGCAGCCATGGCACACCCATCTCCTCGAGTCCACTCGAGGTGCTGCATACTGTGGCACCTACCTGGAACCCCTGCAGCCTGGACGCTGACCCACCCCGCCACCTCCAAATACCTGACTGGACTCGAGCAGCCCAGCCCAGGTCTGCACCCCTGGGCCCTGAGGTACATGCAAAATTCCGAGCAAGTCTATCTGGGGAGGGGCTGAGACTTCCACAGACCCTGAGAGGGAGCCGGGGTGAGAACGGGTGGGAGAAAATGGTCAACGTGGGGATTAAGGCATGTTAAGTGGGCTCAAGAAAAGCTCCTTTGCCTTCCTCCCACACCTTCCACACCCTGTCCAAGATCTGGGGCCCAGAGGAGGGGCCTGCACATGGCGGACAAGGTTCTGGGGCCTTTCTTCTGCTAGAAGCGGTCATGCTTGGGCTGGGGCCTCCCCCCAACACCGGGGCCAGGTGAGGGGCATCCTGTCACCTGCAGGCGGGTGGGAGGCAGGGGGCCGCACCTTGAGGTAGCACTGGTAGGTGCCAAAGATGAGCGGCTTCTCCACATTGAACCTGCGCTGCATTTCCAGCGTCAGGCGGCTGATGGCCGGCTGGAAGTAGGTCTGCTCGGCGTCCACCATCAGTCGCACGCCCGCCTCGCTGGCTTTCTGAGAGTGCAGGGGGAGCAGAGAGGGTTTGTCTGGGCTCAGGTGAGACAGCACCCCCTCCCCACCCCGGCACGCCCCCGGGTTCCTCAACCTTGGCCAGGACGTCCATCCGCTGCAGCATCCTCGTCACCTGCAGCTCCTCCTCCTGGGTGAACCGCGACAGCAGAGGCTCCAGCTGTCCCGTCTGGGGACAGCACTCAGTCAGGCCACAGCAGAGCATGCCCCTGCCCATGGGCAACCCCCTCCCCATGTGCAGGGCCCACCAATAGCTGGTGCCTGGTCCCCAGGACCAGCGAGGCCACCTCGCCCCCACCTCCCCTGTCCTGTCCTGTCATATGAAGATCAGCGCCCTACCCTGAGGAGGGCCTGCCACATGGTACCCTGGAAGCCCACTGCCTGTCAGGGCATTCCTGTCACAGGGCCCGCTGCCCAGGTCAGGCCTGTGTGCCCAGGGTGTCTGTTCCCACGGCCTCCCCAGGGTCCTCAAAGCAGGGTGGCACCCTTCTGCTCCCAGACAATGCTAAGGAAGTGACCCTCGACCCATCCGATCGCTGGGAAAGGCTCCACCCCTAGAAGGGAGAGGACTCAGAGGAGGAACCACAGCCACAGGCAGCCGAGGACCGCCATGCAGCACCAACCGCCGCGTAGCAAGAGGTGGAGTCGCCCTCCCCAGATGGTGGCCTCAGGAGCCGGGGGTCTGCAGGGGGCTGGGCCTGTGCAGCACTGAGGCCCTCTGCTCAGCCCAGGGCATGTCCCTCCATCAGCCTCAGTGTCGATGTCAGGGCTGGCCCTCAGTCGGCCAGGGTGGAAGTTTGTGGAAGGCAGTGTTTGGGAGATATTTCCCCAAGGCCCTTCTGCTGCTGCTTCACCTCCCAGCTTAGGGGGCGGCTTCAAACTCGGCAGCCCACTCCGAGACGCCCTCCCACGAGCAGGCGGAGTCTCAATCCACTCCCCCTGCACACAGGCCGGCCTAGCGCCTCGCTTTTAACAAACAGAATTGAGCAGAAGTGACGCCCGGGGACTCAGGCTAGGCTAGAAAAGGTGACAGAGCTTCTGCGTGGCTCGTGGGGACACTTGCACTGGGAACCCAGCCACCACTCCATGAGGAAGCCCTGGCTGACAGCCAGCATCAACGGCTGGCCCAGTGCGTTGGGACCCCCACAACAACCCAGGCCTGCCAGCCTCGGTACAACTGCACAGGAGACCCTGAGCGAGAATCGCCCAGCCAAGCCCTGTCAGCCCAACTGTGAAGAGGAGCATAAGATGACCAGTGTCCTTTCAGGCCACTGAGGCTTGTGGTAACCCAATTCACAAGGACAGATGACAAGGAAGGCCCCTAGACACCCCTCTCCTTGTGGGTGTCCATCCCCCTCTGTGGGGCACTAAGTGGGTCTGTCTTCCTCCCCTAGACCACAGGGATCTCCTGGGGCCAGGGAGGATGGGGTCTTGGGCCCGCTGTGCCTGCAGCTGCTGGGCCAGCATAGGTGACAGAGAGCATTTCCCTCCTCCACCCAGCACCTTGAGACAGGGCTCAGTGGCAAGGGGGGCAGTCACCTGCATGTTAGGGACCACCAGGTGCTTGGAGAGTTCGGTCCTGCTGTCGATGAGGCTGCCCCAGTCCAGCAGGTCCAGGGTGCTGCGGGAGAAGGCGAGTCAGCACAGCGGCAGCGGCAGCTTCCCCATTCAGCCACGCAGCTTGACCCACGGGCACTAGGGTCTGTTGGGGGCCCAGGTCCCAAATGAGCCCAATCCCTACAACAGCATCCCCAAACCCAATCCCAAAAACCCGCCTACGAGTTCAGTTTTAAGATAGATAAAATGTAAACGTTGTCCTCTGTTTAAAAATGGAAACCAAATCGCGAACTTTCTTGCACTGGGGCAGCGGCAGCTATAAAAACCCAGGGCACACACCAAGACCACCCCGGGCCACGTCGGGCTTGGGGGAGAGCCGAACACGGAAGACAGGCAGGAGGCAGACGCAGCGTGCAAGGGGACGGCACACTGCTGCCAGCGGGGCCTGGTGACCTCGGCGCCAGCCGTCAGCATGAGGCGGAGGGCTCTCCAAGGTCTCAGCGGCCCCAACCCTTCACCTGCCTGCCATGCAGATCCCAGGAAGGGCTTGGTGTGCACCCTCACTCCAGCACCCCAAGAACTCTGTCAGAAGCCCTGCCACTGGAGGGGTACAGAGTCGGGGCTGGCCCTGCACCCACACTGCCGCCCAGCCCCCTGTCAACCCCTTCTCTGCATGTCTCAGAGGAGCAGGTCCCTCAGCACTGTCACCCCGAGGCCCACACACCCAGGAGGGCGGCCAGGAGTGGGAGGAGCACTGGGGGTACTCTTACCCGGATACGCCCAGGGTCTCCGCAGTGAACCAGTTCTCAATCTCCGTCCTGGACGCGATGCCCATCTTCGCCACACTTTCCTGGAGAGGTGAGAAGGTGTCAGTCCTGCAATGTCCCCAGCCCCATTCACTAACATTTCCAGCCACCCCCGCCCGTTGGTTTGAGAAGCTATTTTGACTTTATTATATTGTTCGTGAGAACGCAACAGTTCTGGCTTGTGTCTGCTCCACAGACAGGTCTGTGCCCACGAGTCCCTGATGCCCCTTCTCACCCCTGCAGTTCCGCAGCGCTCCGCCACCCGCAGGGCCAGCCCCATCCAACCCTCCTGCCGGCGCATCCTCAGCCTCTATTCAGATTCCTTCCCAGCACCTGTGAACAGGCCGCAGTCCCTGGAGCAGCTCTGGGAACCTACCTCAGACACTGCCTGGCTGGTTCCTCCCAGGCAAGGCTCCTCCCAAGACCCCACAGTACCCCAGGGAAGGGCTGTCCCACCTGCAGTGCGGCCACCTCCAGCCTTGTGTCCATGGCAGCCAGCCCAGCCTTCCCTTGCTCTGCAGCCATTTGGTGAAAGAACCGTCTCCACTTCGTGAGCACATCCGAGAACTGCAGCTGTACATGCAGGCCTGAGTGACCACCTGGGCCACACACCCCGCTCCCTGCCCCAGGACCCCCGCAAGGCCCCTGGGCCCCTCCCTGGCCCGCCCGTGTCCCTGCCTCCTAGCCCCACGGTACAAGCAGAGGAGCTTTCCTTTAATGCTCACGGCAGCCCCAAGTTCTCGCAAACTCTCTTCAGGCGGAAGGTTCTGCCACTTACCAGAAACTGGGGTCTCCCCAGCGCAGTGAGCTTGATGGCTGAGAAGCCGTCCTCGCCGGCTCTGCCTGTCAGAAGCCACAAGAGGAGCCCTTAGGTCCCCAGAGTAGGAGGCCAGGAGCCTGCGCCCAGCGTCGGGTGCCACTCAAGAGTTAGGATGCATCTCGTCGGACATGTGACAGTCTGCAGGGGGCTGGTGCTCGTCCTTCTTCCCATGAGTTCCCTACAACCCCCAGGGGACCGGGTCTACCCCGAAGATGGGCCTGAGACCGTGGGAAGCGCTGAACAATCCAGTCACCAAAACTGCCGAGGGTACAGCGGCCCCAGCAGATCCCTCCTCCCTTCCCCACCCGGCCTGAGCAGGGGCCGCAGGGATGGCCACGGCAGCTGCCTGGGCCCTGGCTCGTGTGCCTGGCCCTCCCTGAAAACAGGTCTGGTGACTGCTCGGCAGTCTCAGGCTGAGGCAGGTGGCCCCCCCCCCACCCCCGGCCCCTGCCAGCCCCCAGCCCTGAATGGGAGAGGCGAGCTCACCGAGGACCCTGACGCCCTGGGCCGCTAACCATCTGCGGGCAGAAGGACCATGATCCTACCCAGCCCGTAAACACCCGTGTGCACGGCTGCTCCTGATGCCCCACCACAGAGGGTTCAAGTTTGCCATGTGGGTCCAGGAAGGCGCAGCAGAGCACCGGCTGCAGCACGGAAGCCACTGCACCACCACATTTGTCTCTCCTCCAGCTCCCGGAGCCCACGATGCACATCTCGGCTTCTGCCAGGCCCTCCCCATCGATGTGCCCTTGTCAGAGCAGGCAGGGAGGCAAGGAGGCAGCCTGCACTGGACACTGCCCGGGTCCCCACACACTGCTCTTGGAGGCTGCTTCTAAGCATCACTCACTCCCATTCCTGAAAGTGTCAAGTAGGTGCGATACCCGCTCATGGGAAGGCTGCTGGGGATGCACACGGGCTGCGCTGTGAGCTGACGGTTTCTAAGGCCCAAAGGATGAGGTGGCCTCAGCAACCTCCCAGCTGAACTCACCTCCCTCAGCCAACGCTCCCGCCCAGAGGCTATGCGGGGAGGGTCTCTCCACTAAAGAGGATGTGGCATCAGCTCCCAGAACAGCACAGCTCTCGGTGGCAACCACATTTAACGAGAGCAGAGCCCCCACCTGGGACTCGGGGCCCCCACAGCCTTCCTGAAGGTCCACACCCAGGTGCCTGGTACCCGGGAGCGGGGAGAGGAGCGCCTTCCTGGAGGCTCTTGACAGTCACCACAGGTCATCTCCACAACCATCCGGTCTACCCAGAAAGGAGGTCCCGAGAGTGCGCTCCGGCCTCACGTCACCCACCAGCTCTCCACAAGCCAGGGCTCAGCCTAAGCCCGGCAGCAGGGCAGCCGGCAAAGAGCAGGCCCCACCTGAAGCCTCGATGCAGCGCAGGAACGTCTCCATGTGGCTGTCACACTTGGCTTCACTGGCATAGAAGTAGGTGCGGGCACTGATGACGCCGTCCCTGCGGTCCCCAAATGCCCGGTGGGCCTGGTACTGCTTCTCCCTCTTGCTGGCGCCTGGAGAGGTGGGCACGTGGCCTGAGCACCCAGGCCCTGTGCTGGGCTTCGGCCTCCAGCCCCTCTACAGGCACACGCAGGGCTTCCCCGTGTCCCACAGGCCCTGTGGATGCCCTACACCCCGGCACTGTGCTGCCCACTGCTCCGCACCCCAACCCCGCCCACCCCGCACTCGCTGCTCCTCCTTCCTGGCTGAGGCCTAGTCACGGGGCAAACCCAGAAAGGCAGAGCCCAGACAGCCGAGGGCCACAGGGACATGTCAGCACACACGGAGCGGTGGGCTGGGTGCCCACAGACCAGGGAGGCGCCGCGCATGGCCCCTTGCCCTGAGGCTTGCCTGAGTCCCTGCACCCAGGTGCCCGGCGCACGAGCAGGGGATGCATGTAGGGGGAGAGCGCCTGCTGGGAACGGCCGCCTCTGACTCACCGCTGCCCTCCTTCTCTGCAGCCGAGGTGCAGGACCTGCAGGACGGAAGAAGAGGGCAGGTCAGGCCAGGCCACCACGGGCACAAATGACACATGTGTTCCCATGGAGGAGGCAGAGGGGAGAGAAGTGGGAGGCTGGGCCCAGCGCCTGGCCTGACAGAGGCTGTGTGTGATGGAGGGAGGGTGGTGAGCAGCGGGGGCGTGCATCCCTTCCCCGCCCCTCCCCATTACCCCTGAGCTGGCAGGGTGGCAGCTGCACGCTGACCTGCCCCAACTGGCCTACAAGCCCTGTGCCTGGAGAAGTCTCAGGTGCCTGAGTGGTGGACCCTCCCTGCAACACTCAGGGGAAGGAGATGGCTCCACCAGCCGGGAGGAAGGCCCTGAGCCAGTGCTGAGGCCTTCCCGCTGCTGATGGGGAGGTGGAGCAGGGGCCAGGCAGGCTGAGGGGGACGAGGATGGGAGCCGCCAGCTCGCCCTCTGCGCCCCACGCCCACCTCCGCACACAGGGCCCCAGCGCCCGCAGCACCGGCTGCATTCTGGGCCCTCGGGCTTATTTTCCAAGCAGCAACCAGAATTTTTCCTTTAAAATGCAAACCATCCCCTGGCCTCCCATTGCACCTGAATAACACTCCAAGTCCTCATGAGGACACAACAGTGAGGTCAGCCCATGGCCCTGGCTGCCCCACCCATGTCCACCAGCCCTGGCACCCTGGCCAGAATCACAGCAGACACCACCCTCCTCCTCACTGGGGCTGTGGTGTCTAGGACACAAGAGTTGTGGCTAAGCCTACTCAGATGAAGGGACCCTCGTCACTGGCCGCCGGCCCGAGCGCCGCACCCAGCAGCTGTGTCTATCCTCTGACTTTGTACATAAAACCTCTTACATCAGTGACCTCCCCAATGCTCAGACGCCCGGGGGCCCCTGCAGCTCTGCCCCGCCCCACAGGGAAGGGACAGAGCTTCTCCCCAGGGGTGCCAGAGAAGTCCATGAGAGGTACGACACCTGTGACATCCGGGCCACGGTGGGCTCAGACCTCACAGCTCCCAGAGCAAGTCCTGCTGCCCAGCTGCCTCCAGGGAGCCTTCCCTCCAGGCCCCAGCTTCTGTGTGACCCCAGATCCATATCTGGGGACTTCGAACCAGAACACCCAGGTCAAGACCAGGGAGTGCCGGCAGCCAGGCCAGGCCAGTCCACAGAGGCCAGGGACTCCCCACACAACAGCACAGCCCACAGCCATGGCCTGGGGATGGGAGCTGGGCAGGCAGACACTGCTCCAGCTGCCTTGTGGTGACCAGATGCATGTGCCTGAGGCAACAGAAGGTGAGATGTCACACAAGTCTGGCTCTGTAACTTGAGGGAGGCATTGGCTCCCAACATGACATGCCCGCCAGCAACAAGGAGCTCCCCAGACTCTCCCAAGGCCCCTGGGCAAGGGCACCCGCAAGACCAGACCCCGGCCCTCCAAGCTGTGGCCCAGGAACAACCAGGCGGAAGCCACCACTGCAGGGGAGGCAGCGCCTCGAGGGCGAGACCAGGCGAGCCTGCCCCGTAAGTGCACAGCTAAGTGCACAGCGATGACCACAGTAACCCCACAGCTATCTGCCTCCTGGGCAGACGCCTTCGGCAGATGGGAAACCATTATGCGCAAGGTCCCTGCTCAGCGTTTTCACAGCTGGCCCCGGCCAGGCTCCAAGGGCACAGGGAAGCAAGGGCCACTCCTTTCTTGATCCCAGCAGGTTCAGCAGCAGGAAGGCAGCTGGAGGCCGTGGCTATGTACAGGCTATTTCCATCCCTGAACCTCCTGGGCACAGACAGAAAGCACTTTAGAAATAGGCCAAGCAGAGAAGCTGGACCAGCCCCACCAAGTGGCCAGAGGCCTGTCTCAGAGCGGACGGCACCTGGCAGGGACAGGGCCACACCCTGGACCAGGCCTGGTGGGTGGGTCACAAGCAGACCAAGAGGTCAGTTCCCAGGCACAGTGGGGGTCACGCCATCATGGGGGAGAGGAAGGAGCACCCAGTGTGCGTGCACACACAAACACGTGTACGCACACACAGGGCATGGCCCAGAAGGTGGAGGAGGGCATGCCCAGGGGCAGGGGGACAGAGGACAATGAACACAATGCCCCGGGATCTGCGGAGGGGGCAGGAAGACCCCGAACACCACTTCGGCCAACCCCAAGCTCAGCTCTCAGCAGCTGCATTGGGTAATTGGTTGGCTTGATGCCTTTTAGAGAAAAGCAGAAAGCGAGGGGAGAGCATGCCAGACGTCCTCCCTCCAGCTCCCACGGCAGGAGGGGAGACAGCACAACAGAGCCTGTTCCCACTCGCACACCCGCACACCCACACCCCAGGGCCTGACTCCAGGCCCACTGAGACACTGCACACACCACTCCCAGGGGGCGGCCGCCACCCTGAGGAGCAAGGCCCGGGCAGCCCTGGGTCTGCACAGCCAGGACGGACACACCTGCCGCCCACACTGTCCCTGGGGTGTCCTTGTTGCAGCCGGTCATCAGGAGGTGTCCTAACCCCTTTCCCTGTCCCTGCAGCTCTCAGCCCACTGAGGGACCCCGCGGGGCTCCTCCCCCGGGACGTGGCCCTGGCCTCTTGCCTCTCACAAGTGTCCAGAAAGTGCCGTCCACCCCTCTCTGGGTGGCCGTTCTCTCCCTCCTGCACCTCTGGCCTTCCACCTTCTGCCTCCTACCCTGGGAGGCCCTCCTGGGTCCCCTCCTCATGCCCTCAGGAGGGCTGCTGGGCCTCCTGCACATTCAGATGCCTCCATCCTTTCCGTGCCTCTTAGAGTTCTGCCCAGGCAGGCCCAGCACCATCTGTGCTCCCCCAACCCCCCACCCCCATTCCCATGGCCTTAATTTTGGGCAGTGGCTTCTCCATCACTCCCCAGAAGAGGGTCTACAGGTCCTGTGACAGGATTAGGAGAACAGATCTCTGGGCACGCCCCAGACACAGAATCAGTTTCCACAGGGAGCTACATGGTTAGAGCCACTCCAGGCCAGAAACAGCTGGTGAGCCAGTCAGGCAACCAGACAGGGTAGATATTCTCCCAGCGCTGGCCAGCCTGGCTTGGCCCCCTCGGCACAGGCCCCTCTGAAGGCACAAGGCCGGCCAGCAGCAGAGTTGGGCGTGAGTCCTCGACTCCTGCTGCTGGCTGTCAGGACAGGGAAGGATGGCCACTCACATCCCAGAGCCTACTAGGTTGGTGCTCCTGCAGGACGAGGGGTGCCAACCGCAGGCTGGCCCAGGGGCACAGGCTCCACGGCCCCACGGAGGGAGGAGGGCGAGGGCAGCCCGCCTCCCAACACTCCCCTGCAGGGCAAGGAGGAAGCCAAGAGGCTGCCCTGGGAAAGAAGTCTGTTCACACCAGAGAGAGAGAGTCCCATTGTGAGACTGCCCAGCCCCCGAGAGGCAGCGGGGACAGAGGGCCCATGTTCCCTTTCGTAATTCAACAGGCAGCCCCAGGGAAGGCTGCAGCCCTGGCCCACAGCCCCACGGGGACAGAGGGGGTGCCCAGCTGGAGAACCCTGCCCTCTAGACAGCGAACCACTAGGCAGGGGCTGTGCCCCTCGGGCCAATCGGCACTGAGGCCCCGCTAGGACATTCCGTTCCCAGGGTAGAAGGCCCACGTGATGCTTTTCCTTCCTCTGCCCTCCCCTCCCCTCCCCGTGCCAGAGCAAACACCGCGGCCCAAGACGACCTATCCCAGGCCTAACGGCAGGCATGGCTGCTGTCAGGACTCAGGGGCCCCAAAGGCAAGGGAGGGCCCAGCCTGCGGAACAAAAAGGAAAAGCTGGTCTTGCCTGGACCTCACATGAGGCCACTACTCTGGGAAGCAGAGGGTGACCTCGTCCTGTCATTCTGTCCTAATGCCCAGGAGGGTGGGTCAGGGAGGGCCCGTCTGTCCCCACACTCGAGCCCTGCAGCATGTCAGTGGCGGCTCCCATGAGGAGGCTCCCAGGCTGGCGTGCCACAGCACTCCTGGCCGCACAGGCCGTTCTCTGTGGAGCCCTGGGCAGGCGCCAGGCCTGGCAGGCTCCGCACGCTCCTGGCAGGGCCCACTTGCAGATCAGAGAGCTGTCTCGGAGAGTGGGTAAGGGTGGGGCAGCAGGCCATCCAGCGGGCTGGGAAGCCCCAGGAGGGATGCAGAGAGGGAGCCAGAGCGCTTCCTATAGGGTCACTGAGCGTGCTCTGCAGGCAGCCGGGAGCACCTCTTTGCGGCCTTGTGGCCCACACAGTGTCTGCCACAGCTACCCAACTCTGCCCTGCAAGGCAAAAGCGATTTGAATTTCACATAATTTTCACATTATCACCATATATCCTTGTTCTGATTTGTTTCAACCATTTAAGAAATGTACAAGCCAGCCTGCAGACTGCACAAAACCAGGAAGGCGGGCCGGACAGGCTGTAGACTGTGGTTTGCCAACTTCATCCTCACCCCTCCTCTGGCCTCGTGCACACGAGGCCTCCCGGGAAAGCCCAGAACTGTCCTCATGGTGCAAAAATGCAAGAAGCCCAGGCAGAGCCCAGGAGGGCCACTGGTCATCAGGGTCTGCTAGCCTTGGCAGCTCCTCGTTCAGGTGGCAGGCAGCTGCTGGCCACCAGGGCTCTCTGGGGTTCCCACTGGATGCCGGTGCAGGCCTTACTCCATCTCCTGGCGCTCCGCCTCCTCGGGGCTCAGGTCCTCCTCCACTCCATAATCCAGGATGGAGCCCACGCCGAAGGCCCTGTTGTGCTGGATCAGAGGCTGGATGGATTCCTGGTCCTCGCCAGCCACAAACTGCCCGTAGAAGGTCATCTTCATCAGCTTGTCGAACAGCCTTTGCCCCAGAAGCCTCCTGGTGAGAAGGAGCAGCTGAAAGGCAGAAGGAAGCGCCTGTCCTGGGCTACCTGGACTCCCCTGTCCCCAGCTGGACTCCCCGCTTCCCAGCCCCTTCACTCCAACCACAAAGCCATGACATGCTCTCCCCAGGGCCACACTTGGCTCCCAGCCTTGATTTTATAGTGGAGACCACCCGAAGCAGCTTGCTTCTCTGCTTGCAGCAACTGTCAATCACCCATTCCTCATGCCGGGTGGCCACTCTTGCCTCCCTCCCTGCATGCTCACGGGTGACCCCAGCAGCCACAGCGGGGGCCTGACCATGACTTGGTGGATAAAGAAGTGAAAGGCTGGTCTCTCCAGGGACAGCAATGGGCATGTTCATAATATCCCCTGTACCCAGACCTCAGCGCCTGGCAAAGGGCCGGCCCTCCAATGGCTGCTGAACTGATGAACATGTCCACAGCACAGAATGCGTGCAAGTTCAGCGGCAGCAAGGCACAGGCTGACGATCAGCCAGGTGACCAGCTACAAAGGTCTGTGAGATGACAGCCCGCCCTGGGACCAGTGGGGACTTGGTACAGTCATCTAGGGCCACAGCGGACCAGCAGCTCCAATGGACCTGCCCTTCGTGAAGACAGCCGCCCATAAACTACTCAGCTTTCTCCTCCAATCACATTTTGCCACATGCCAAATTTCTGCCATCGTTCATTCAAATGTCCCGAGCAGCTACTTCATGCCCAGCACAATTCTAAGCTGAAGAAAAAAAGGTAAGGAACTCACAGCCTAGTTGGGGAGAGACCCCGAAGGAGGAAGGAGCAAGTGATCCACTGACTGATTCAGAATGCGGGATGAGGGAGCACTTGCCAGGGCGGGTGGGGGTGGGATGTGTTTGCTAACTTAGATCTGGGGAGGGGTGCATGCCAAGGGGAGGGGGGTGACACGGAGCTCCTGCAGTGGGGACAGACAGGGCAGGAAGGAATGAGGACAACCAGAGGCCCCTGGGGTTGGGAGGGATACTGATGGGAGGGCACCCCACCAGCTGTCTGGGAATTCACCTGCGTCCCTGCCTGCCACTTCCAGCTCCAAGACAGGAAAGCAGAGGTCTCTCAAGCCCGACGGCTCACAGATTCCCCTTTCTTGGGGGGTAGATCTCTTGGGATCAGGGTTTCAGGGAACAATCTCTAGTCTAAGCAAAAGTACGAGCAAGTCAAACACCCTCAGCCCAAAGCAATCCTGAGCGGCCACACTGGTCTGGGTGCAGGCTGGCACTCAGCAGGGACACCTCGGGCGCCCCAAGGACAAGGGCTTCCAGGCCATCACTTCTGCCTCACTGCAGCCTCTGTGTCTGATTTTCTCTCATCTTGTTGTTTTTATAAAGAAGATTAGAAAACGAAAATGAAAGTGCCAACATGGGAGACGGGCAGGCCTCCTCCCCATCTCGCCCTGAGCTGGGGCCCAAACTCAGGGAGCCCAGGGGCCAGAGGAAAAGCCAGGTCTTAAACAGATCAAGGATCACCCAGTGGCAGGCAAGGCAGAACTGGGGATCTGAAAACCATCATTTGGTTCTAGAAAAGAACCCCTGACACCACACACGTCAGCTCTGTGGACTGTCAGAAACACACCGTGAAGTGGGTGACTTACTCTCGGGCTGGCAAACCTTCCCAGCCAAGCCACATGGTAAACACAGTCGTGCATCACTCAATGACGGGGATGCATTCTGAGAAATGCATCGTTAGGGAATATGTCATCTGAATATCACAGAGCATACTTACACACACCTAGGTGCTACAGCCTGCTACACACCTAGGCTCTGTGGTACTAATCTTACGGGACCCTTTTGTATATGCGGTTCACCGTTGACCAGAACATCGTTATGGGGCGCATGACTGTAATTTAGGCTGTGCAGGCCATGCGGCCTCTGTTAGAACTACTCAACTCTACCACTGTAGTGCAGAAGCAGCCACAGCCAACACTAACTGAACAAAGACAGCAGCTGGAATCTGGCCCAGGGCATGGGCTAGCAAGCTCTCACACACCCTGCACCTGGGCTGACCACCTGCTCCCCAAGAGGAGGCAGGGCTCAGAGGGAATGGCCACCCAAGTCCCCAGAGCCAGTCACTCGCCCTCTCAGCCTCCCCGGCAAGGGGAGGCCGGCCTGTCACAGAGGGGTGCGGAAGCACACGGGGCGGGGCTGGCACTTCGAAAGCCAACTCAGAGCAAAGCAGCCCCTTGAAAACCATCCTGGTGTTAGGTGTGCCCCGGGTGGCACTACCTGAGATGAGGGCAGCCTCAGCCCTTCTCCAGGTGAGGCATTCTTCTCAGGTCGAGAAACTTGCAAGGGTAACACCTCCTCTCATTTCCACTGCGAAAGACGAAAGACGCATGCAGAGCAAGAACAGGTACGGCCAGTTCTCTGCCGGTTTTCTGCCCTGCCCCACGGGCCCACTCACCGGCTTCTGCTCCGGCTCACACCCAAGCACAGAAACCTGTCAGGGAAGACCTGGATTTTCTAAACTCTTCTTAAAAAGGCCTGCCTTCCAGCAAGCGTGGGCCCCCACTGGGTCCGCAGACAGCATAGTAGCTCACACCAGGCTCCTGCAGGCTGACACTATCTGCCAGGAGCAGGTTTGACAGGAAAGGCACAGACCGGCCCTGGCTCAGCAGGAGGAATTTTCACCACAGGCCAGAAGGCGGGGAAGGACCAGCGGTTCTGCTGGGTGGCCCAGAACTCTGCAGTCTGGCCCTGCCCCATGTCTTCCATCACCAGGCACCGAGGCCACTGTCACCAGTGGGACCACCAGCAATCACAACGGTAGAACAGGTCCCACAGGGGGCACACATAGCACCTCACACCATTAGGGCGCTCCTTGAGGTGTCCCTAGGGCACAAGAGGGACACAACGAGAGCTTCTCACCTCCTCCAGGCACCCGCAGCCTGGTCCCTGCGCTCTGGCACTTGCCCCGGGCAGGCACCCCAGAGAGAGTGGGGCTGACACGTCCCTCCCACAGCACCCCAGGACCCCCAGCTCTGCTGGCTTTCCCGCTTTGAAACCAGAGAAATCTCAGTGCTGCACCTAGAGAAATTTGGTCCATTCCAAGCCCTCTCCCCCTCCCTCCCCAGTTCAGCCTCTTCCTCCTCCACCCCTCCCCCCACACTCGGCTACCATCAGCCCGGGGCTCCGAATCTGAATCTGTCCAGGAAGCTTTGGGAGGAATCGAGGCCAATAGCTCTGCTGATCTCACAGTTCCTTCAAAGCCACCCGACTCTGACTTGGTGGGGCTCTGCCCTCACCTCCCACCTGCCATGGCCTAGCCTTCACCTAAGCCTGGGACCTGGCTGGATGCTCCTTCTCGTCCAAACTCCCCCAGGGGCAGAGGGAGGCAGCACAATGCCCTCAGTACGGTGTCACCTGAGAAACCAACACCACCTGCATGAGGAGCCTTCCAGACCCTCGGCACCGACAAGCGGACCCTTGCAAACTGTCCCCAAGGAACACCTTGAAAAAACTATCACCTCTATATCTCCAACTGACAGGAGCTAAAACGGTGTTCTGCTCTTTACTTCCCCAAAGCCCTCACACTTTGTTACCAAGTTAAACTTTTAAAGTTGGGTGTTTCAGCAGCTTCCCATTTTTCCCCCAACGCTGTCTTTCAGAAGTGGCCGTGTCTGGGGAGCCCTCGGGCCACAGCCTCCCAGAACTCTGGAGTCCTAGGCCATGAGCCCTTCAATTACCACCAAACCGAAACAGGATGAAGGAGTTAAAATTTCCCTGGATTAGGGTGAAACTGGACCTGTACCCACAAGGTTAACATGGGAAACAAAATAACCCAAGTTTCCGAGCCTGCTGCGCAGAACAGCAGGAGGACCACTGACGAGAGAGGAACTTGCTAACAGCCCTGCCTGACTAAGCATCTCCCAGGAACACTGAAAAGCTGAAGTGACTGACTGTAAACTTTAGACGTCAGAGACTGAAAATCCCCCGCGTGCAACACACAGAGTCACACCTGTGCGGTGGACTCTTACAACTTCAGCCCCCAAGGCCATATGCTCCCCCTGCCCTACCTAAATAAAACCCCAAATAAAAACCCTTGCTTGTAGCTTTTCGGGCAGTTTGGAATGACAGCCGTTAGCTGCCGGTTCTGCTTGCTCAGCGCTTTGCCATAAAATTCCTGCTTTCTTCCACCACACCCAGCGTCAGAGATCGGCTTGCTGCGCCCAGGGTGAGGGAACTCACTTCAGGTTCGATATCAAGACTTCCCTGGGGGCAACATGGAGGACACCTAATTTTAAATTTCAGGTGACAATTTTGTATTACTGCAAGCAGTATATAGCTTAAAAATTAAACTGGTCTTTGTTTTTAGTTGGTGGTAACTGACATGTAGCAAAATTCACGGCCCAAAGGGAGTGCAGGAAACACTTTCCTTGCTGACTTGCCCCTCAACAGGCGACGCTCAAGGGGCCCCCGCTTTACACTCGGAAACTTCCGAAGGGCCCCGGGATGGGCAGAGGAGCCGCGCCCGGCCCGCCGCCCGCCGCCCGCCCGCGCACCTGCTCGTGGCGCGCCAGCAGCGCGGGCGAGGCGCACAGGCGCAGCACCAGCAGGCTGCGCGCCAGCTCCCAGCTGCGCCGGCTGCGGTACGCCTCCTGCGCGTTGCCGAAGTCCACGGCGGGCACCGGCGGCCGCGCGGCCTCGGCCTCCCGGCGTTCCGGCACCGCCCTCGGGCCCGCGGGCTGCTCGCGGGTCACGGGCGCCGTGGACAGCGGGGCGAGGCGGGCGGGGCCTGGGCGCAGCGCGGACACGACGCGCCTTAGAGCCATGGCGGGGCGGCCGTGAGCGTCTCGGGGCTGCTTAAGTACGCCCGGCCCGTCGGCTCCGCCCCGCGCTCCGCCACGCCCTCTCTTCGGGAAGCCCCGCCCATCGCCGTGCAGCCACGCCTCTCCCTGGAGGCCTCGCCCACCGAGAGGCCCCAGGTGCGCCTGAAATCCTCCTTCGCAGCCCGTGGCCACACCCCCGAGCCAGACCCTGTGTCCTTGGCTGCTCACCCCCAGCTCCGCCTTCCCCGCAGGAGATCCCGCGCTCCCGGGACTGAGCGGACGATCGGGTGTAGGATTTCCTCCCAGGTAGCCCAGCTGGCCAGGTGAGCCCGCCGGTCAGCTCCATGGCACACCTGCACACCTGGGCTCCTCCCTGGTCGTTGAGCCCACGAACTCTCCGCGGAGAATCCGGGAAGGCCAGAAGGCAGTCCCCCTTCTCTCATTTAAAGGGCGTATGGGAAGCCATCCGTCCTCTCCCGTGGGCCCAAAGCGCGACTGTGGGAAGGAGGCCCCTTAGGAGCTTGTCCAACTCTGAACGTCTCCCCGTCTTCCCAGCCCCACCGCCAGCCCAACAGGCAGCCACGGACCTCCAGGCTCCCTTTGGAACTCCTACAGCCCGCATGGTTCCAATGCCCCTTGCAGCCTTCCCTACAGGCCCTCAGTGCCACCCTTGGGGCTGATAGCAAAGCCACCTGCTTTGCAACTGCGCTCGGACCTCTCTTCACTCTTAAAGGCCTTCCCACGCTCTGCCTCTGCCTCGGATGCCCTTCCTTCCAACATTGTGAGTGACCTGTTGCTAGAGTGCCAGGTATCGCCTCCTGGGAGGGACTTGCCCTGATTGCCTGCCCTAGTGCCCACGTCCCCATCACTCACCCCTCCACCCCCAGTGCATCTCCTGAGGACACTCCTGCACCCCCACAGGTGCTGGATGTGGCTGTGGGGGCAGCCTCACTCCCTGCCTCACCCTCCTTGCCTACCTGGTTCACCAGGTGCTCCATGCAACTTAGTGCGTTGGACACCCTGACGTTTAGGGCCAAATAATTCTTTATTGTGGGGCGCTCCTGTGCATCACAGGATGTTTATCAGCATCCCTGGCCTCTACCCACCAGATTCCAGTAGCACCCCTCCCCCAGTCCTTGCTAATGTCCTCTGGAGGACACCATCACCACTGCTTACATGGGAGGAGCTTCCTGACACAGTCACAGTCTTTCTGCCCCTTTTCCTCCTGTTGGAGTCGAAGAGAAAAAGGGAAAGACAAAAGGGGCACGAGAGCTGAGGCCCAGAGGCAGCAACTCACTGTCCCTCTGGTACCTCAGAAACTTAGCTCACCAAGGGAACACCACAGCCGTGGCAGCTGGCCACAGCCACCAGACTCCCCCATTTTCCTTTCATAGATGAACTTCCCTCCACCTGAAAGCCCTTTAGGGGCTCCCCACTGCCATCTGGACAAGGTTGCATGGCTCAGCCTGGCTCATTGGCCCTCCGTGGCCAGGCCCCTGCCCACACCCACCATACCTGTCACCCATGCTGGTCATTCTGCAGGTCACTCCTCTGAGCTCTGGGTCGTTTGCATGCTGCTCAAGGGCACCTGCCCCTCCGCCTGCTCCCAGCCTCCTTCCTCCTCCTCCCCAGGGTCAGTTTGGCAGGCACGTCCCTGGCTGGGCACCGACTTGGTTACAACTCCTTCTTCTTGCACTGCCACATTGCAGCCACTTGCCATGTCCTCCACATTGCCTCCTTAATGTGTCTTTATTGAACGAAGGAAGGAAGGAGCAAGTGTGATGTGGGAAGTTTGACCCCAGGCTCTAGTCTGGAGACTGTAGGTTCAAGACTTATTCTCCAGCTCTACCCTGACCCCTGAGGCACCCTGAACCACACCCAGCCCTTGCCCAGTACCCTGGCTCCTGCTTCCCATGCAGACACACCTTTAATGCCACATTCTCTACTCTCCCTGGGCTGCGTTCCCCAAAGAGCATCTGCACCCAATTACCAGGATTGAACCTTGGTTCCCAGTCCTCAGCCTCTGCTCAGGCACCGTGTGTCGGGAGAAATAGAGCACCTGAGGCAGGCACAATCCTGCTTCAAGGGCATGTGCACACGCCAGTCAGTGGTGGTGACCTGCTTCCAGCTGACACACAGGTCTGGAGAAGGTGGGAAGAGCTGACCCCAACCCTCCCCATCAGGAGCCGGTACTGTGCTCAGCTCATTTTCAGGATAATCCTGCTGCTCTCCTCTGCCCCTGCCCGGTGACCTCCCTCTAAGGCACTCACACCAGGTGCAGGGAGAGGGGGTTCCTCTGGCACCACCAGCTGTGCCCTGATAATGGAGACGGCTGATAACCATCCACATCACACACACTTTTGGCAAAATGATTGAGCGCTGAAATGTCAGGTCAGCTCATGGGCTGACTGTCCCAGGCACCTCTCCCCTGACATTCATGACAAACGCCAGACATCTCCATCGCTGCTCTGACTTAGGAAATAGAGGGGTGGAGTCTAAGCCAATACACTGCTGACAAGGCCAAGGCAAGGCCAAGGTAGAGCTCACAGATGCGATGGCGTTGTCACATGGTGATCGGCATTGGAGCCCAGCCTGGCATGGGAACCTCAGCCACCTGGACAGTCCCCAGGGGTGTGCTTAGTCCCGCCCCATGTGGGTGGGAGGTCACACTGGGTTCCTTGCCCCATGTCTTGCAGTACAATGTTCACTCCATAGCCTGTGGCTCGCAAGCACAGGGCTTGGGGTTGATGGCAGTGAAGACGGTAGAGCAGGAGCTGCAGGGATCCACCGAGCAACAAGCAAGCACAAAGGAACTGTCTTAAGCAACTATTTTGCAACTCTGGATCCTAGTAGACTGCTTGCAACCTCCAGAGAACAGCTTGATGAATAAACTGGTAAATTTCAGTCCATTTCCATCAATGTCCACATTTAGCAATCACCTACCATCACCCCTCCCTCAAACCTGGGGCAAGCAGTCATGGGCACAGTGGCAAGTGATCCTGGCTCATAGCAGCACTATTCACAACACCCAAAAGGTGGAAGCAACCCAGGTGTCTACCGATACATGAATGGAGAAGCCAGTTGTGGTGCACTCATACCATGGAATGTTATTCAGCCATAAAAAAGGAATGCAGGGGCTGGCCCCGTGGCCGAGTGGTTAAGTTCGCGCGCTCCGCTGCAGGCGGCCCAGTGTTTCGTCGGTTCGAATCCTGGGCGCGGACATGGCACTGCTTGTCAGACCACGCTGAGGCAGCGTCCCACATGCCACAACTAGGACCCACAACGAAGAATATACAACTATGTACCGGGGGGCTTTGGGGAGAAAAAGGAAAAAATAAAATCTTTAAAAAAAAAAAAAAAAAAAAAGGAATGCAGTCCTGATGGATGACAGAACATGGATGAACTTAGGAAACAATGTGCTGTGTGAAAGAAGCCAGACACAAGAGGCCACATGTTTTATTTATTTATTTATTTATTTATTTATTTATGTTTGGTGAGGGAGAGTGTCGCTGAGCTCACATCCATGCCCATCTTCCTCTATTTTGTATGTAGGATGCTGCCACAGCATGGCTTGACAAGCGGTGCCAGATCCTCACCCGGGATCCTCACCCGCAAACCCCAGGCCACCAAGGCAGAGTGTGTGAACTTAATCACTGCGCCACCAGCCAGCCCCAGGCCACATGTTTGATGATCCTACTTATGTGAAGTGTCCAGAACAGGCAACTCTATAGAGAAGGTAGACTAGTGGCTGCCTGGAGAAGGGGAGATGGGAGGAATGGGGCGTGGCCGCCAATGGGTATGGAGTTTGGGTATGAAAATGTTCTGGAACTAAATAGTGCTGATGTTTGCTCAACTTTGTGGATACGTTAGGCAGCCAGCCTGGCCACCCCAGTCACTTACAGACGCCCTTTGCCGCAGTTGTGTGGCACAGCTCTTTGCAGACAGCCTTGCCTCCAAGTTCCCCCGTGTTCTGTCTCATGTGGATACTTGGTGAAGTATTTGTTTTCACTTTGGCCGTGAGCATGACGTTGGAACTCTGTCAAAGTTATGATTTTGCCCTGTGCCTCTTACCCGTATTTCCTTAAATATTTGTCTGCCCGAATCGTGACTCCCTGCGTCGAAATTCATTCTGATATATTCCATTTTGCCTCTTGCACTGTACCCATTTTTACTGATATATTTGCTCTGCCTGCACGCAGAGGAATTCATTCACATCTGTTTAATTTGGGGCTTGTCTTCCTGTTATCAGCCTGCACCAAACACAGGCCAGTATTTGCTCTACTGGCGCGTTAATCCCTCCTCAGCACGTTATCCCCTTATCTGTTCCACGCCGGCACTCATAGGCTTGGCTTGAGCACTGTTTAGCTATGTATTTTTACTGATTCTCTTCAGAGCTAGTAAAATATGATTACGTTTCCTGAGACGCTGAGATTGCTAGATCCCGGAACATGCTGCTGCGTCTCCACGAGGCGGCCACACTCCGCCACCCACCGCATCACAGGGTCACTTTCAGCGCCTGTGTGAGGACAGGCATTCAGATTTCCCCCCAGATTCCTTCCTGGTAAAATCCGGTGTACTCTATGTGCTACAAGTGTGGTGAGCACAGCCTTCCCTATAGGAGCTACAATTATTGCCCCATTTTATACAAGAGAAACTGAGGCTCAGAGAGGAGGAGCAACTTGCCAAAGGCCCCCAGCAGGATTTGAAGCCAGGGTTGCTGTCCCCAGGTGGCTTCTTCCACCGTTTCTAATTGCCAGGTGTGTGCTAGGTCCACGGAGCCCACCGCCCCCTCAGTGACGCAGGTGGCGCAGCAGGCGAGCCCCGGCTGACGGCATCCTGGGAGTCTGCAAGCTGAGGAGGCAGGAATGTGGGAGCTCAGCATGTGCACAGGCCTTGAAAGGGGGCCAAGCTGGAGGGACCCTTGGCCCCTGACAAGGCAGGGAGGGCCCGCTGCCGGGGCCGAGGCTGAATAAACACGTGCATCTCTGGGGTCAGTGGAGTTCTGCGTGAAGGCGGCCGACTCGGGGCTTGAGACGCCTTTGACAGGACCGCGAGGGCGTGCGCTACGTGAAGACAGGAATAAGGTGACAGTGATCGCAGCAGCAGCGAGCCCAGCCCCCGGGCTCGGCCCTGCGCTGGGAGCACACGGACTGCAGAGCGAGGCTGCAGGCGGCAGCTTTGGACCAGAAAGACTTTGGGACTTCTGTGGGGAAGTGAGAAGAAGGATAACACCCCCTCAGGGTCACTGCCAAGACTCCACGGGCACCAGAAGTGTTAGGCACAAGCCGTGGCCCCCATTAAGCACCTGACAAACCAGAGCTGTGCTCTCGCCACCTGCACAGGGCACCTGAGAGCTGAGCGGGCCTCAGGAGAGCAGGCCCCCTGCAGGCTGCCGCCTTGGAGAAGCCAAGGCGGGCTTAGAGGTGCGCAGGTTACAGGCAGGGGCTCTACGAGGAATGTGGTACTCTGCTGGCATCAGGCCCACAGACGTGGACAGGGCAGCGCCCCGCACAGCCTTCCTGGGTGGTGGCTGGTTGCCTGGGGAGCAGTGGCAGGTCACTAAGTACCTGGACCTTGTGCAGGGCCGACAGGTCCTGGGCTGTCTCAGAGTCAAGGCCATCCTGGGAAGCCGTGACTCTGGTTTCCCTGCAGCCCTCCCTAGGGTACCCCCCACACACACCCTGTGAGCCTGGGTACCTGACACCCTCAGACCAGGGCAGGATGTCAGAGACATGCCACATGGGTCCTGTGGGGTTGACCGAGAGCCAAGACACTTGGTGACACTGGGCTGGCCATGTCCTCTCTGCTCCAGCCCAGTGATGGTGACCCCCCCACCTTGGGGGAGACCTCCCCAGGGAGCAGAGCCAGGCTGGCCCTTGTGGCTTCTCTGGGGAACCCAGCTGGCCTCTCCCCAAGTCATGGGTGGGATGCAGGACGATGCCTGCGACAAGCTGCTCTGGTGGTCTCTGCATGTGCCCCAGGCCCGGGAGGGGCTCCCAGGAGGAGTGCGGGGGACAGACCAAGACACTTGCTACCCTACACACCTCTGTCCACTTCGAGCTTTTTATCCCAGCAAGCATGTAACATGTGATAAAAAATATTTTTTAAGTGCGCAAATAATAGCCATCGAAAGCAAAGGCAAAATGGCAGCTCTGACTGCAGTCCTGGCCGCGCGAGGGCTGGCCGGGCTCAGGGCTGTGCAACTGCCCTTCGTGGCTTTGGACTCGGGTGGAAATGTCCCTCGTACAGGTGCCTTGTACAGGTAGGACCCGCCCAGCTCCCTGTGCATGGGAGTCCATCCCCCTGAGGTGGCCAGCCCCTAGTGGGCAGGGAAGAGCTTGTCCAGTGTTCCCAGAGCCTGACCCGGCTCTGTGTGCCAAGCCGGCTGCCAGCAGGGGCCTCACCGCTGGCTGTGCTTCCTGGGCACTCATGCAGGGGCTGGAAGCTTCCTGGAGAAGGTGACAGCTAAGCTGAGAAGCAGAGGCCCCTGGCTCGTGGGAGAGCTCGAGTCTCAGGGAGCCACGGTGCAACTGAGCCAGAGACAGGGGGCCGGCTGCCCTCCTCCCCCAGCCAGATGCACCCCCATCCTGCCTCTCCAACCAGCAGAGTGTCCTGGGGTCAGGGGGGCTGGCAGCCTCTGCATCTGACTTCCGGCCCTTACCACGGGGGCGCCCACGCTCCCTCGTTCCCTCCAGCAGTGCAGGGATGAGCCGGGCCTGTGCACTCCCATTCCTCCCAGCTCCCAAATTGGTGGTACCAAACCACAGCCTCTCCTGGGGGTCTGGGCAGGCATGGGCTGAAGTCGGGGGCTCCCTCCTTGTCTGCCCTCCAGAAGGTGCATCAGAACTTCCACTGGGGTCACCGAGATGGGTTCCCTTGGGTAGGGGTCAAGCACACATCATGACTGGAGGCTCTGCTCCCTCCTGCTGCCCCAGCCCTCTTGGGAGGTTGGGCCTCCTGCAGGGCAATTTCCTTGGGCTGAGTGGGAGGCATTCAGCCCCAGGTGCCACTGGGGGTCGCCCGGCACAAGGTCAGAGCAGGCCTGGCACTCTGGGCTCTGGGTGGGGTCTTGGGTTGGGGCCTCACCCTGAGCCCCCTGATAAGGAAGGTTTAGGGCATCCTTAAATGTCACCACAGGGGCTGATGGGCTCGGAGCATCATGGGGCGTCCAGTGGTGAGAACACGATAACACGGTGAGCAACTTCTTGGGTGTTAGCCACAGGGACACATGTCTCTGACACACAGGGAGGGGAATGCCCACACAGGGGAAGGTGGGTGCCCCCCAAGGCCACAGAAAGGGGTGGTAGTGGGCCAAGAGCACGTGAACTGAGGAAGGCAGGCTTCAGGATGACTCTTGTTTATTTTTAAATTTTTAAATTTTTTTTTCAATTTTTTTTTTTGAGTAAGATTAGCCCTCAGCTAACATCTGCTGCCAATCCTCCTCTCTTTGCTGAGGAAGACTAGCCCTGAGCTAACATCCATGCCCATCTTCCTCCACTTTATATGTGGGATGCCTAGCACAGCATGGCTTGCCAAGTGGCGCCATGTCCGCACCCGGGATCCGAACCAGCGAACCCCAGGCTGCCGAAGCGGAACGTGCACACTTAACCGCTGCGCCGCTGGGCTGGCCTCTGACTTGTTTTTCATGGTAATGTTTCTGTATCAATTGCTTTTTTATAGAGTTTTTATAAGTTTTGACAAAAGTAATAACTCCATAAAGTAATTCAGCTTATCTTGGAGCATGAAACAGTCAGGCAGGTGCAGGCAGGCCCGCGGCAGGTGCCCTTCGACCCTGCTCCCCAGCGCTTGCGCAGACGGGTTCAGCAGGCCCAGCTGGCCCTGGCTGGGAGTGCTCTGGGTTGCTGCTCGAGGGCTTCAGCTCCTCTCTGGGAACACCTGTGCGTGGTCAGCAGCTCTGCTCCAGAACTGGACCCCCACTGGGGACGCCCAGAGCGAAGGGGCCCGTCCCCCCAGCGCTGCTCAGCAGCCTGCCCCTTCTGCAGGTCCAACAGTAGGTGGACAGACGCACAGGGTGTGTGGAACCCAGGGCAGCCTAGCACCCCAGCCACCGTCCCTGTCCTCTCCCCATGCATCTGCAGTTAGTCCCTCAGCCTGACATTGATCTTCCTTCCTCGCTCAGGCCCGGCTTTGATGGTGGTACACACTGTCCCCCCAGGTGCTGACCTTGGCCTCCCCACCCCCGGCAGAGCACTTGGCTGACGTCCTCCTGTGCATCCTGCCGCCTTTCTAGAGAGGCTGCTGCACACCCAGCCCTGTGGCCGGGGAGCAAAGCAGGTGGGCTCCAACCTCTAGCTTACCTGAGACCCCTACCCAGAAGAGACAGACCAAGTGTGCAGTGGCCATGCCACAGAAACAGGGAGCCAAGATGCCACCTTCCCAGCATCTGTGCTCTGCCCTGCACCCAGGAGGGAGCGGGGGGTGGGGGGCTGGGGAGGAGGAGAGTCGGGGAGGAGAGCTGTGTCCCTTTCCCACTCAGGTGCTGCCAGCTGGTAGGCTGAAGGGGAAGCAGGAGACTGGAGATGTTGGGGGTCTCATGCCCTCTCTGGAGTCTGAGCCTGGGGAGGGAGGGCGCCCACCCACACGAGCCCCAGTGAGATCCTCCTGGTCCAGGGGCGGGTCTGGAAGGACTGGGCTGGGTGCCAGAGGGCACAGCAGGGTACAGGGTGCAGTGGGAAAGCCCCATCTCCAGGTCATAAGGACATGAGCTGGGGGGGCGGCCCCAAGGCTGTGGGGGGGTGGGGCTGGTGGAGAGATGGGGCTGGTGGAGAGATGGAGCCCACAAACACATGGTTCTAAACCAGGGCCCTGCGGGCCCCTCAGCCCTGGTGCCGCCCTGTCTTCTGCCTCAACCACCTTCTAGGTCCCGGGAACCTCACTCCGGACCACCCAGGCCTCACCCTCAGCTCTCAAAGGCCTTCTGTGCTTTGAACACCACTTGATGTTTTGACAAAGCTCATTCCCGCTCTGACTGTAGAACTAGTGCACGTTTTTGTAGACAACTTGACAAATGCAAGGAAGGGCAAGGGACCGGGATCCGAACCAGTGAACCCCAGGCTGCCGAAGCGGAACGTGCACACTTAACCGCTGCGCCGCTGGGCTGGCCTCTGACTTGTTTTTCATGGTAACGTTTCTGTATCAATTGCTTTTTTATAGAGTTTTTATAAGTTTTGACAAAAGTAATAACTCCATAAAGTAATTCAGCTTATCTTGGAGCATGAAACAGTCGTCTGAGACCCCAGCACTCAGGGCAGGAGCCAGAGCTGAAATTCGGGTGTCTCTCCCGTCTCTTTTCTCTGCAGGCATGACACACGTGTGTGCATAGATCCCTGCACACCCACATGCGCACACGCAGCACTCTTGCCCGCCCTACACATATGTTTGTGTGCACACTCCCCCTACACTCGAGGCCACTGCACAGCAGACCCCTGTGTGTTGCCTGGGAGGCACGTCCCCCTTTCCTCACAATTCTCCGTGATGTCTTTGTACCAGGCCTTGCCTCCCAGCACCAACCATGTTCTCCCTCCTTTCTGGAACTTCCCACCCCTCCTGGCCCCGAGCTCCTGTACTCCTGGCACTCCCTCAGAGCAGCGGTGTCCTCACGGGGGCCTGTGGGACAAGCCACGGTGGTGCGTCTACCTGAGGACAAGTTCTCAGGGTGCTGGACAGCCAGCGCACTCACGGCTGCTCGGTGGGTGCAGAGGCCTCCGGGAAGCCGAGAGACGCTTTCAGCACTGTCCCACCAGCAGCCTGTGGGGGGTGGCCTGCACCCAGAGAGGGTGGGTGGGATCAGGAACATGCAATGAGGAACACCCAACAGGCTGACCTTCAAAGAGCCGGGCAGGTTGTGGGTGATGTCTTGGAGGGGCAGAGCCCCTGGGTGCCTAGGGAGGCTGCAAGGGAGGCCCTGGATACTGAGGGCTTCTCAGCAAACAGGACCTGTTGGACCCACAGTGCTCTTGCCCTGAGCCCTTCACAGCCCCCCGTGCCCACAGGCAGAGACCTGGTCTCCGGTTGCTGCTGTCTGCACGCGGTAGGCCTGCCTGTCCACCTGTCCACTTTTTCATTTGCGTGTAGGGCGCCAGGAAGCCCAGAGGCAGGCAGACAGCCTGGGCCCGGCAGTGCACTTTGTGGGCTAGCCCCCCATCCTCCAAGAGCCACCAAGCCCCACAGACATACCGGTCATCACCTCGTGACAGTGGCCACCACTCACTCACTTCTCGCCAGTGCAGGGCACCAGGGTCGGCATCAAAGTCATGGACATCCAGAACCACCCAAGGGTCTGTTTTAACCACATATCAAATGCCATTAAGATTTATGGAATTATTGTTTCACGTACAGATCCCTGGGGTGCACAGAGAGAGGTCCACCATAAAGACAGGCTCCCCCTCAACATGCAGCTCTTCGGCCTCACGCTGGGAGGGAGCTCGGGGAGCCGGTCTGTGTTCAGGGTGCAGTTGGGGGCGGAAGGCAGGAGACAGGTGGTGCTCTTGCCCTTAGCGTCCCTTAGACCCTCCAAGGGCGGAGAATGGGGAACCACAGTGCAGGCCACTTGGAGCAAGGCCCCAGGCTGTCCCCCAGAGAGAATCCACTGAGAGCTCCTGGCCGTGATGAGGCTGGGCAGAAGCCTTGGCACAGGCTCTGGCCCCCTCAGACTTCAGGAATTCAACCCCATGCCTGCTCCTGGCACTGGCCAGCCAGGACTTGGAGGGTCCAGGCCCATGGGGGACAAGGGGGCCGGGCCCGCAGTGACAGAGCCGGTCAGCAGAGGGCAGCAGAGGCCTATGGAGCCATCCATGCTGAGTTCCCCACCTCCTGGAGCTTTGTCCTACCCCCGGGACACCCAGACCCTGACCTGCTGCTGCTGCAGGGGGAGGTCATCCTCACCCCTCCCACTCCCCCACCTCCCCTCAGGCATCTCTCCTGCTGCCTGCCCCCAGCACAGGGCTCCCTACCCTGTCCTCACCACCCCACCGCAGACACCACGGGTCACCCTCCTGGACACTGTCCTGGCCCAGCCCAGAGCCCAGCCCAGGGCCTCCCTCCTACTTCTGGGCCCGGAGGATAGGGTGAGGCTGCAGAACATTCTGGATGGCGCTCGTGATGAATGCATCCCAGGGGCCATAAAGCACATTTACAACATGTGCATCCTGAAGGGGGCCTCCCAGAAGAGCAGAGACACCTGCTCAGCATGCAGGATGGCAGGCTGTCAGCGTGGACACAGGAGGAGCGGCCGCTCTGGGAGAAGTCCTCCTCCATAGATGAGGCAGCAACTTCACAGAGCGACACTCGGCCTCCAGGGCCTGACCAAGCATCCATAGGGTCCGACTTCTCCCAACAGAGCTAACCGCACACCGAGCCCACACGAGGCTTCCTGGAGCCCAGCATCTTGAGAGCTGCAGAGCCCCGTACCTCGGCTCATGGTCAGTCCCTTTGCATCTTCTGGTGATGGGGAGCTCACTCCTTCAAGGCAGCTGGTTCCAGGACCTTCCACAGCTTCTTCCCATCAGCCCAGGCTCGGCTCTGTCAGCTCCCTCGGCCCCAGGGGTGGCGTTCCAAACTTGTCCTGCACACCCTCAAGCCCTCCTCCTCCTCCTCCCTCCCCCCACTGCCGGCGCCGCCTCCGTCCTGGGCCCCTCCCTCACCATCCACATTCTCTCTCTGGTGAACACACCCAGTGTCTTGGCTCAGCGAGGATCCACCGCTCTGACTAGTGGGGCACACTGCCCTCTGTCCAGCCAGCCACTCCCGGGCCCGACCTCTGCGCCCAGCTCCCGCTGTTGGCCCCACATGCCTACAACCAGCCCCGCGCCGCCTCTCCATCCACCAAACAGCACACTGGGCCTGGGGACATCGCCCCTCATTCTCCTTCACCCACCCACCCCCAGCCTCCTCTCCCCACTCCCTCACCCCACTTGGTGGGCCCCAATGTCCACCCTGGACAGAAGCCCCTAACTGCCCTCCTTCCCGCACTCATGGCTGAGAAATCTCCCAGGGCTGCCCACTGCACTTAGAATCAGCCCCAGCTGTCCCCCACCCCCAGCCAGGCTGGCACAACTCCCACCCCAGCTGCAGCAGCCGTGACCTAGCTGGGCAGGCCCTCTCCCGCTGAGGACTGGGGCCTGGCTGGCTCAGCTCATCAGCACAGACTTGATCCTGCCACTGTAGCTGGTCTGGACCGGGCAGGATTCAGGCCAGCCAGGTGGCTGTGGCCTGCCCAAGGCATAGTGATAGTCCAGGTTGGTGCAATAAAGGTGAAGCCCAGGCTGGCTACCAGACAGCTAGGGTGGGAGGCACAGACTGTGGGCTACCAGGAAGGTGAAGCAGGCCCACAGGGCAGCACGGCCGAGGGAACCCCAAGGAGCAGAGCTGAGCCCTGATCACACAGCACCTGAAGTCCACCCTGTCGTGACTCTTCCCAGTTACACCAGCCCACATTCCCTTCACCCAGTTTCCAGTGGGCTTTCTGTTCCTTGGAGCCAAAGGTTCACTGTGGGGTACGTCATCCATGTCTACCCCCACCTCGCCCCTCCCCCAGCCCAGAGCTTCTTCCCACTCCTGCAGCAAGCACAGTGAGCTCCCACTGTAACACCTTTGCCCTTACTGCCCCTGCCTGAATGTGCCCTGAGACCTCACCATGGCTGGCTCCATGCTCTCTCCCTCACCGCCCTGACCAGTCTTCTTACCAAGTGTTGGTCATTCCTCATTTATCCCTCACCCCTGCCTCAAGTTGGGGTGGCCAAGTCAGCTTTCATGCAGCAAGCTGGGGGTGAGGGGGGACCGAGCTGGGTCTGCACCACCCACAGCCTTCCCCTCAGGGAGATCGGTGAGGAGGAGACCCAAGCTGCCCCGGGGAGCCATATCCCCAGGAGGAAAGGCCGGCTGGGGGCACCGCACCCCCCTGGAGCTCTGGAGTTCACAGTTGGGGGTTCCCTTCTGTCAGTTCCCCCACCCAGGCCCACAGGTTGGCACAGCACCGGGGCAAGACTCTGCCAGGGCTCACCCATGCTGGGCCCCTCTCTTCTTTGGGGCAGGGGGTGTTGTGACACTGCAGGGGGACCGTGTCAAGGACCTAGATAGGAAGGTTCCACCTGTTCTAATAGGAAACTTATGTTTTGGATTTCTTTTCCCTTGCCCAAGTGGAGTCAGGGGGCCTGGGAGTGGGGGTGGCGGCGGCCCCGTGGCCCACAGGACAGATGCAGCATCCCCGCCACCAGGGAGGGGCGCTTATAGGTTTAAGGACCACTGTGCTTCTCAGAGAAAGAGAAGAGAGGCCTTCTGGGAGGTGGGGGAGGAGAGTTGGGGAGCACCATTTTCGCTTCCAGGGTCCCAAGGCGTCCACTCGGCCACATCTCAGTTGCCAAGAAAACACCACCTCCTCTGGCCGACGGCGGGGCGCAGGAGCCAGCCACCAAGTGCCCGAGTCCTGGTGCCAGCAGACGCACCCGGCACTCGACTCCACAAGCGCGCCTCGTTCTCCTCCCAAATATCTGTGGCCGGTTCGCCTTGGGGATAATCGGCTCCCTGCAGCTCCTCGCAAGGCCCTCTGCCTCTGGACGAGGCAGGCAAGGCGCGGGCTGGGTGGTGCTGGCCTCAGAACAATCACGCTGCCCACTGTGGGCCCTCGAGATGCCTGGTGGCCCCCGAGGGCCCAGCTCCGGCCAAGGGGGACGCTGATCCTGAAGGACAGATGGACGGAGCGGATGCTCCCTGGAGGTCGCTGCACCCAAGAGGAGAACGCCCTCAACCCACTCAGATCCAGACTGTAGGGGGACCCCCACCATCCCACTTCCCTCCCTGTCACCCCCTGGCCAGGCAGCCCCTCCAGCCCCCACACCATGTCCACACAGAAGGGCTCCCACAGGCCCTGGTCCTGGGCACTGCCCCACCTGGTTCCACACCCTCGTCCTCAGGGGCCTGCAGCCCCTCTGTGCCCTGTGACCGGCCCTCACGAGCCCACACCGAGAGTCTGCAGCCCCCTAATCCACATGGGAACTCCAGGAAGCCAGGCCAGGCCTGATGAGCCCTGCGTGCGGTGCGGGGTCTGCAGCTGGGCTGGGGGCTGCTGGTGGCGCTGCCTGATTCAGGTCACCTTCCCCGAGGAGCAGCCCCACAGGCGAGGGCCGGGCAGGGTGGGCATCTCAGGCCCGCTCCACAGGAGGCAGAGCTGAGCCTCCTTCCCCTCGTTCCGCCCACAGCACAGCGTTTTCAAGGCCGGGGGCATTTTGTAATGAAAGAGTTTGATGATTAATGGAAGCACCTTCCCACTTAGAAAAAATCAAATAGAGCCACCACCACAAGCTCCAGCACGCGGCCCCTCTCAGGGCAGAGCAGAGGCCCCCTGACCCGGCCCTGCTCTCTGGCTGGGCAAGGTGGCCCTGCCATCCCCCAGCTGGCCAAGCGCCCCCCTGCCCTCAGCGCCAGCCTCAGCCTCCCGTCCTGTCTCTGGGCTTCTGAACTTCCTCATCTCCTCCATCCTTGGAGGCTGCTCTTCTGTGCCCTTCCCCAGGCACTCATGATTTAGGCTGGCAGGGGCACTGAGGCCTCCAGCTGGCGCAGCTTGTGCCCCTTCCCAGCAAGGTGCAGGGCAGGGACCAGGGTCTCCCAGGTGCCAGGATCGTCCCAGAGCAGAGCGCTTCAGGGACGAGGAGAGGGCACCCCGGGCGCCCAGCCTGGGTTAGCAGCAGCTCGGGGAGCAGAGGCATGGGGGCCTCAGCTGTGCCGGGGAGTCTGGTCACACAGAGGCCGGCCAGGATGTGGCGTGGCCTAGGCGGTGTCGAGGGCGCCCCCGACCACAGCTAGGAGGGCAGGGTCCCAACCTCATCGGTGGTCCCGTGAAGCCTCTGCAGTCAGGCCGGCCTCGCCTGAACTCTGCCTCCCTTCTGCCAGCTGTTTGACCCCAAACTTCATTCCCCTGCTGATCCCTCAGTTTTCTTGTCTTTACAATGGAGCTGACGTGGGATGAAACGAGATGACAAGGAAAGCCCAGCAGGAGAAAGCCCTCAGCGTGACTGGAGCCTCACAGCAGCCATGGCCTGTTTCGGAGGAGCTGGGCTGGAGCCCCACAGGCTGAGCCGTGGCCACAGCCAGGCACGGCGTTTGTTGCCACAGACCATGCGTTCTGGGGGAGAGGAACATCTCCCCATCTCCCTGGGCTGGAGGGTCCCGTCTTTGGAGTGGAGGGGCCAGGGGACATTCCAGACATGGTGCCTGTGGGAGAATGGGCTTAGCCAGCCGCCTGCCCTGCCTGGGCCACCTTCCTCTGCAGTGTGTGGCTCTGTGCTATACGAGCCCCTGTCCCCTCCCTTTCCCCTCAGTCCTGCCTGGGCTCCTGCCTCGGGGCTCAGACCCCAAAGTTGAATGTGGGACACCCAGCTGACCAGGCAGCCAGGGGGGCAGACAGCCTGTTTCGGGGCAGTGGTGGGAGTGAAGGGGATATTGTCTCCAGAGGTGATGGGAGGAACATCCAGGTTGCCCTAAATTGCCCTGGGGCCAGCGCTCGGGGCTAGGAGCTGGGGGACGTTGTGGAGGGGATGAAAGCTCAGACGGGCCCCAGGGGTCTCAGGCTCTGGTTTCTCAAAGGGCTGGCAGCTTCCCAGTGCTGCCAAGTGCAGGTCTGGGGTGGAGGGGACCCAGCGTTTCCTGCAAACCCCTCTCAGGCCATGAGAGACTCCTCACTAAACTGAGGACACAGGGGAGGGCGCCCTCCAACGTCCCTCCCTCGGCTCAAAGCAGAGGGCACATGTGTGGCTCACAGCACGTGTTGGTGTTGAATTTTCAGTGCAGTTCCCCCAGTTTCACAAAATAGGACCCCAATCAAGACATTTACCAGGAAAGGAGACGGGCACGCTCCCTGCCGGGATGGGGGCGCAGGAGCTGCCGGGGGCTCAGGGAAGCACCACGAGGCCGTGACACTCTCCTCCATCTCTGTCTCCCCTCAACTGGGCTGGGCTCAGATATTTCTGGAAGTGAAATAAAATCTCTGCCCCATGGTGGTGGTTTCTGCACTGCTCTCCAGGTCTTGGGGGTCAGGTCCCCCCTCGTGGCGCCAGATACAGTTTCCTGCGCTTGGGGGTCCAGGGAACAGGGTGTGGGCAGTGAGGGGAGAGCTGGGGGGTGGGGGAAGATGAGGCTGCTGGATGCCAGGAGTGGGGCGCGCCCCTCCGAAGTGGGCGCAACCCACGGAGCCGGCGTCCGGCCGCTGAGGCCTGGGCATGGAGCCCGTGGCCGGGCGGCAGGGAGAGAGGCTACGGGGCAGTTTCTGCCGCGGCTCCTGCCTTTCCAGTCTGTCACCGGACAGTGGCAGCGCTGGCCTGCCTCAGGGCCTGGCGTTGGTGGTTCTCGCCGCCCATGTCGGCTCCTTCTGGTCTCCTCTTCTGAGAGGCCTTTCTTTAGCACCTAGTAAAGCAGCCCTCACCTGAGTTCTATTTCGGCAGCACCTGGTTCGGCCGCATTCCTCCCTGCCTGCACCTGCCCTAGCCGCTGGCAGGCACTTGTCCTAGCGTGCGTGCTCTGCAGAGACTGGGGTGTGGCAGAGGGAGGGGCTCCCTCTCCTCCAGGGGGCTCTGGGGGCAACTTCTCAAGCAGGGCGTGTGCTGGACTCTTGCCCCAGCCCTGCCCTGCATTTGCCCACACTGCATCCTCCTGGCCATGCCAGTGGCTCAGTGGTGCTCCAGGCAAGTGCTGGCTCAGGGGCCCGGGTGGAGGGGCAGAGGGCGTAGCCTCAAGGTCTCGGCCTGGCCATGGGCGTGGGCGCAGGTCGGCTCCCAGACGCTCCCTTCCCATAAATAAAGGATTCCTTTCCTCCTTCCAGCCTTGCGCAGCCACCGCCTGCTCACAGGCCCGGCCCTTTGTGCCCACGCATTGCCATGGAGACGGCGATTCAAAGGCCTGGCACTTGAAGTCTTCCCTCCTCTCCTGGCGGGCCGGGGCGGGGTAGCCGGGGTGGTTGCCCGAGCCGGCGGGTGTCACCCCCTCTCTCCGTCCAGCTGAACACCAGGCCCTGCCCGGACTAGCACACCCACTACCTTCCGCTCTGGTGCTGCGGCTGGCTCTGGGCCCCACCACAGGAACAAGGGTTCTTCTACAGGGACTGTATTCAAAGTGGGATACAATGAGGGAAACTGAGGCACACTGGTTCCTGGGGGCTCTCTGCAGCCCGGCATGGTGCTTAGAATACAAAGGTTGCAGTGTGCAGCATGGCAGCCTTGTGACTCTGGACAAGTCCTCCCTGCCGCCAGCCCAATCCGCCATCTGCACAGTGGGCTGCTCCCTGCCTGGATGCCTGCAGGGTCCCTGAGACTCTGGACATGGGCCTGGGGAGATGCTGCCCCTTCCTCCATGACCACCACACCGGAGAGCCTGGGGCAGGAAGGCGGGGTGGGCCGGCCCAGGCTCCTGATACAGGACTTCACCTGTCCCACCACACCTCTGCATGCCCTGTGTGTCCCCTGCCTCTGAGTCACTGTCCAGAGCGTGGCGGGGGGCCTGCATCCTCTGTACCACTCACGCTTTTCATCACCCTGTGACCCACCCTGATCACCTCTTCAGACTCACGCAGCTGGAAAAGTCCACGGCAGGATTTTCTGGCTGCAGCTGCCCCCTCGCACCCTCCCTGGAGCGGCAGAGGGATAGGTGGCCACTTGGGATGAACTGCTCGCTCGCTGTGGCACTTGGGCAGGTCTGGGACCGCATCGAGCCCCAGTTCCCTCTCCTGCATACTGGAAGCAGCCCTCCACCCTTTAGCAAACATCCACAGATGCCTGGGGGCTGGGGTCCGGCTCGGCCCAGGAATGAGGCACCTCAGTTACTGCCCCCTCCCTCCAATCGCAGACTGTTTCCCACCCCGCTCCCAGGGCAGGCTGGGCCAATCAGGAACTTCCCTGGGAGATGGCAGAGGGAGGAAAGAAGCCAGGGAGAGGCAGCAGAGCTGGCTGCAGCCCAGGCTAGCTCCACAGGCCCAGCCTTAGCCTCAGCCTTCCCCGCCTGAACCCTCAGCCCATATGAGCAGCTCAGCCCAGGGCAGCCCTCATCCTCATAGGCTGCACAGATGTACCATGGTCCTGGCCCCAGGGGCAAGGAAGGGACACGGACACAAAAAAGGTTGTGCAGGCCAGGGCCATGGGATAGACGGGCACAGCAGGAGCCAGGCAGCTCCCCAAGGTGGTGCCCCAGCACAGCATCTAGGCGACCCTCAGCGCTTTACATGAACCTCCTGGAAGCAGGTTCTCCCTTCTGGAAGGATGCTGGGGATGGCCTGATATCCCTTTGCAATAGAGTGGCTGCCCCATGACCAGGCAGTGTCGCCACACCCCATGAGAAGCTCTAGGGTGAAAATTTGAGGTGTCCGAGGATGCCGCTGGGCCCAGCCCCAGCAGAGGGGACAGCCACCTCTAGACACTGCCCACTAGTGTCTCGGGTCCAAAAACAGGAGCTTTTAGTGGACACATGTGCCTTGGGACTGCGTCAGGGCTCCAGGCTCCCAGGCTAGCCCCGGCGGGTCCCCCAGGCTGTGCCTGTCGGCTGCCTGCTCCCCAGCATGAGGCCAACGAGCTCCCTTGCTTGGAACGAGTTCTGCTACGATCTGAATGTATCCCCCCAAAATTCGTATGTTGAAATCCTAACCTCCAAAGATGGTGGCATTAGGAAGTGAGGCCTTTGGGAGATGCATAAACAAGGGCATGGAGCCCCCGTGAGTGGGAGGAGCGCCTTATAACAGAGGCCACAGAGAGCTCCCTCACCCCTTCCGCCATGTGAGGACACGGGAGAAGTCTGACCCAGAAGATGACCCTTACCTGACCATGCTGGCACCTATTTAGACTTCCAGCCTCCAGAACTGCGGGCCGTTCATAGGCCACCAGCCTGGGCTGTTTTGTTGTAGCAGCCTGAAGAGACTAATTCAGGCTCGGTGCCCCTTCTCCACCGCGTGAGCCTCCACCGGGCCTGATCCGGACCCAGGATGTGTCTAGAAGGGAAGAGGGACTAACTCTGAGAGCCTCTGGCGTGCTGGGTCCCCAGGCCTCCCCAGCCCCACCCCTGCTGAGCTCAGGGACATCACTGGTGCTGATGTGTGCTCCCTGCCCAGTAGAAGAAACCCTACAAGAGGCACAGCCCCGCTCAGCCCCTCCTAGGGTGGGCACAGTGGATGGAATGCCACCACTCATGCTCCGAGGAAGCTGAAGTTACCTGTTCCATCAAGGGGGCACCTGGCCCACGGCAACAAGGCCACTCAGCCAGGAAGGGCTAGGCTACAGTGCAGGGTTTGAACCCAGCCTGTGTGACCCTCAGGCCTGGGCATCCCCATCACACTCTGCTTTCTACAGAAGAAACGGAAGGAGGCCAGAGACTCAGCCACAGCCCCACAGGAGAGGGCCAGCTGCATCTGAGGACTCCTGCCTGAGCCCACTACCTCCCACATCCCGGGAGCTCAGATGGAGCCACATGCCCTCATCTGCTGTCGGCACATGGGGTCGCCCATGGGGGTTGGGTTGACCCAAGCCCAAGGGGAAAGGGGGCTGGGCCAGGTTCTGGGTGCAGGGGTGCCCTCTGCAGAGCAAGAGCCAGCCTGATTCAGAACCTCCCCACATGCAACAGTGCAGGACGAGGGGATGGACGCTGGGCCTCCAACGCCAGGAAGAACAGTTCAGAGGAGCTTCCGAGCGGGGGCATGTGTCCAAGAGGCCGGCAGAGGACGCTGGTCCAGGACTGGTCTGACCAGGTGAAAAAAAACAGGTGCGAACAAACTGCCCGAGCGACGGCCCAGGAGGGCCCCGCAGGGAGGGCCGTCCTACTCCTGGGTTCTGTACTTCCCCGATTTTCGATAACAAACCCATCTTTTTTTTTTTAATAAACTTTTTTATTTTAGAACAGTCTTATACTTACAGAACCGTTGAGCAGATAGTAAGGGAGTCCTGTCTCCCTCCCCCGTGGTGCCCCGATGAACAGCTCACAGCAGTGTGTCCTGACTGACGGGCCACTGCTCATGCTCCATTACCAACTGAAGCCAGACTCTATCCCTGTTTCCTTAGGTTTTACCTGATGTCCTTTTCCTGTTCCAGGATTTGCCTGACTTTTAGTCACTGAAACTCCCCAAGAACAAGGGGACACAGAAATGTGGTTCGCCAGCTGGGCTGCCAGCTGCTACCTCCTCCAGCCCCCCTGGGCCCCAGGCATTCGTGGGCTTCCCGGGAGTCAGTCCTGGACAAGGTGGAGAGAGTGACCCACCACATAATCGGTTGTCACCCTTTCTCACTCCTTACTCCCTGTGAACCACGGAGACCCTCTGGGCCTCAGTTTCCTCATCTGTGCCATGGGCGCAGGCTGCTGCAACATCCACACCATGCTCGGCACCTGACAGGCACCTGCCCTTGGCTGTGGCCAGATGCTCTTGGGCCTGGACTCCCCTCTCCCAGGAGCCTGGGTCTCCCAGACAGGGTCTCCCCATTCCGAGGCCTGGATGGAATGGGGGCAGTGGGCACAGCCTGCTCCCCGAGTGGAGTGGCTTCTGGAGGGGCCTCCTCGGGGTCTCATCCCCTCAGTTCTCAACCCCCTTCTTCCTTCTGCCCCCATCGTCCCAGCTCCAGCTCAGCCTCAGCTGAAAAGGTGACCTTTTCCCCAGAAAGGTCTGCCAGGACAAGACAAGCCAGTGACTTATGGGACAGGGGAGCCCCACGTGCTCTGCTTCGGTGACAGCAGCTCCCACCTCACTCAGGTCCCTGAAGGTCAGCCCCCAGGGGGGTGGGGTGGATGCCCAGAGCTCAGGCTTGTCAGGCACCCCCTCCTTGGATGTGAGTAGACGAGAGGTGGACAGGCAGAGCTAGGCAGGTGTCCCTGAAGAGTGGACAGTCAGCCTTGGCCACCGTGGCCCGGCACTCAGGGACCAGTGATCTGGCTCCTCCATGCAGCTCTCCTGGATTACCCACCTCTTTTCCAACCAATTGGAATCCCTGTACTTCCCAGATGGATGTCCTCAGGCAGGCCTGGCAAACTCTGCTCTGGGAACCCCTCAGGGACAGTGATCCCTCATATTCCACTCCTCCTGCCTTCCCCATTCCTGCTTGTTCTCTCTCCTACAAAGTAGGTCTCACTCCATTTCACCATTAGGGAAACTAAGGCTGGGAGGGGAAGGGACTGCTCAGGGACATATGGCCAATCCGTGGGAGGCTGGGATGCGCTGGCCGCCTGTGACACGTGGGGTCAGCTGGGGTGTGATAAAGCAATGTGGGCAAAGCTGACTGGACCGGATGAGGAAGGGCAGCGGAGCTCGGGGTCAGAGGCTGCAGCGAGGGCCTGGGGTGGAGCAGGGCCTCACATGCCCCTGCCGACGCTGGCACTGCTCAGAGAAGCAGGACACGAGACTCCTCAAAGCAGGCCTCTGCTAGCGCAGTGCCGATGAAGACAAAAGGGGAGCAGGCGCTTGCATGACCAGGAGAGCCCCTGCTGCCTCGTCAGTGGTGGCAGCCAGGAGGGCACAGTGTCATTCGTCTCATTTAAAATAATTCTTTTTTTCCTATTTTGACTGGATCCCCTGGCCTGTGATGTGGAATAAAAGGGGCACAAGGAAGCATCTCTGTCCTGCCCCATTGCCAGCCACCTGACACCCCTGGCTATACCTGCAATGGCCCCCCTCCTCACCCCGGCTATACCTGTGGGTGGCCGCCCCTTTGCCAGAGCAAGCTCCCCACCTTGAAGAATTCTGCCGCCCTGCCAGAGGGTGGGGGACTGCATCTCACTGTAATTTAAATTTGCATCTGCTCTGTAAGAATTCATTCCATGTAACAAAAAGTGGCCCTCTGTGAGACCAGTTGCTGATATGCCCACGTTGTTGTTTATCTTTTTGGTTCCCCGCCTCCCCCATGCATCTGTCTTTTATTTTTATGAGGTTGAATATATCCATCTTTTGTTTTATGGTTTCTGGATTTTGTATAATTTTTAGAATGATTCAAGGTCTTAGATTTTTCTATTCTTCTAGTAGTTTCATGGTTTTGTTTTTACTTTTAAAGCTTTGGTCCATTTGGAACTGATTTTAGCATCAAGGAGTGAGGTAGGGATCCAAAAGTTCCCCCCAAATGTCTGTTTACTTATCCTGAAACCTGTATTTAGTATACATTCTGAATTACTTACTGGATGATTCCATTTCTCCTCCTGGATTTCACTTGCTCCCTTCTCATATTTGCATTGGAGTCTCTGGGTTTTTCCCATCATCTGACTGTCCACAGGCAGTGTTAATTATTGCGGTTCTGGAATATATTTTAGGGTCCCACGTGGCCGGTCTCCCTCGGTAGGCTCATGTTAAAACATTTTCCGGGGTTTCTTTGCTTGCTGATTCTTTCACGTGAACTTTAGAATTGCTAGGCAAGGCCTCCTGATTTATTCAGAGAACAAGCAGGCAGAACGCAGCGAGGCCGCCGGACGTGACGGCTCCCAGCGCTGGGCTCCTCTCGCCAGCTCTGCAGCCGGGCCACGCCCCCGCGGGCGGACTGCGCAGGCGCAGTGCTGTCCAAGGTGCTGGGCTGTGGTTCTGCCCCTGGCCTAGGAAGGGGGCTGCCCGAAGGGAGAGACGGAGGCGGAGGACCTTCTCTCGGGGTGTCCTCACTTGCCCATGGGAAGACGTGGGCCCTTCAGCTCACGTGCCCCTGGGTAGAGGCGGCCTGGCCCTGTAGGATAGGCTGGAGGCCTGGTAGCCAGCACAGGTGGGCAGCACTGGGCAGGGATGTCCAGGAGAGGAGCCTGGCCTGGGGCAGGGGGCCATGGCTACTCTGCTGACCACTCATTCCAGAGCAGGCCTGCAGGCAGGTAGGAGGCCGCAGCCAGTTGGCCCTCAGGCTGAACTTGTGCGTGCTCAGCCTGGAGCCTAGGCATCGATCCAAGCCTTCCAGAAACCTGACCCTCAGGCAGGTCAAGAGTGGCAGCTGGGAGCCCGGGACCCAGGACGGGGGCGGCCCACTGCTCTGCACCCAGGTCTCCCTTCGCCTGTTCTCAGCTGCACCCCTAGGGCCCAGGCTCAGTTTCTACAGCGGCCGGCCTGGGAGGAGCCAGCCTCCTGGCCAGGAAGGGCTGTGGCCAGATGGACTGCTGAGCAGGGCCTGGGCCAGGATGGCAGACCCCAGCTGTCCTGAGGCAAGCTGGGAGAAGCGCCTCTGTGGCTGGCAGCAAACCTGGACAAGCTTGAACTGTCAGCAGGAATCCTGGCTAAAAATACACGTCTCAGAGGCCAGCCTGCTGCTGCAGCTGCCTCAGAGTCCCCCACTCAGGTGCCTCAGACATGCCTTCAACCCTCAGGCGAGAGGCCAGCAACAGGGCGCAGTGAGCAAACGAGAAGACTCAGGCCCTGCACCCAGTGAGTCCCAGCCCAGGGCCCCGTCTCCAGGACCGGGCACAGAGACCTCTGTCTCACCTGAGCAGGGGTCAGGGTGAGGCTCAGTCCAGGATAAGCTCGGGCATGGGGTGAAGGCTCTGCCTGCCCGACCCTGCACGGCTCTCTGTCCCTCGACTCCTGGGATGCAGAGCCAGTTACTGGGGTGTGGGGGGGCGGGGGCAAAGCCCTGAAAGCTTGGACTGAGTCACTCCAGCAGAATGTGGGGCGCCAGGTGAGTGCCAGGCAGGCTCTGTCTCAATTGCCTGCCTCATTGGTGTATCAGTCCCTGTGGGATTCTGGGTGACCACATGGCATGGACACACCCCTTGTTTTAGGCTCATTAGCTGAGTGACCCAGGACCAGGCTGTCCTCCCTGGGGCTCAGTTTCCCCACCTGTACCCTGTGAGGGTGAGAGGAGTGGGAGTCCAGCAGAGGTATGAGGGTATCTGGAATTGGCCTCCCAGAGTATTTGTTGAATGACTAAATGACTGAGCAAGAGAGCAGATGAAGGCATTGAGGGGGGAAAGCAAGGGAGCCCTCCATGGTGCCCTTTGGGTGGGAGCTCTGAGCACCAGATTGGGCTGGTCTTTCTCTGCCCTCAGCCTCTCCATCTGAGATATGGAGCAGATCTGCATGTCCTTTGGATCATGGCAGCCCAGAGAGGGTGCTCAAGGGCTCAGGGGCCTGGGGAGCCCTAGGAGGAGCAAGACTGGGCACTGAGTTGGCCCAGCAAGAGCCCCTCATTGTGGCCCCAGAATGGGGCCACAATGCCTGCCCTACCCTCCACTCCTATCCACTCCAGCTGGCAGCCATGGCCATGCCTAGGCCTGCCTTCCCCACTCCACTGAGTACTCTTGGGTCCCCTCCCCAAGTGACCCTCTAACCCAGTTTTGAGCACTTGCTGGGTTCCTGGTGTGAAAAGCAGCTCCCAGTTTAGCTGGGTAGGTCGCTCCAGAAGACTCCACCTTTGCTGTAGGGGTCAGGGAGGGGCATGGATCAGGCGCTGACACCTCAGGCACAGCCTGGGGACCCTGCCTCCTGGAGCTCTGCCCCTGCACCAGACTCTGGCCCTCAGAGACTAGAAGCATCCTACTTACCCCTAACCCTGGCTCAGGCTGGGTCCAGACAGAGGCCACCAACCTGGCTGCACTCGCTGGGAGAGGACCCTGATCCCACCCCCGAGTGACCACTAGGGAGCCCTTGGGATTCCCCTCTCCCTCTGGAAGCAGAAGGGGCAGACCCAGCCTGGGGGCCAGGTGCCAGCACCACACGTTCACTCGGCCAGTCTCCCCACTCTAGGCTCAGGCTCTTCTCCTAGAGACCTGGGGGGTGGGGTGTGGCAGGGAGGGCCACTGCCATGCAATGCACATGCCCCATGCACATGCCTCCCTAACAGTCCCCGGCAGCCTCCCAAGGTGGGAGATGCACATGGTCTGGCGGGGGCACACCCAGCATGGCAGAAGACAGGACACCATCCTGTGGGAGGAGGCCCCTGTTCGGTGCGGAGGTCGGAGGCATTTTGAGACAGGCAGGGCCAGTGGGATTCTTGGGGACACTGCTGGAGGTTAGGCTGTCAGCCCCTTCCCTGTGCTCACCCTGGTTGCTGCTGTGCGCAGCTTTGATGAATAAGAAATGAGGAAGGAGATTAATTACAGTTTAATATGCACCAAAGGTGGGCAGAGGGACTCCGCAGGGGTGCAGGGCTGATGACAGAATGCCAAGACACCCTCTGTAGCCCCGTGGGGGTGTGGTGGGGGGGTTTCTGGAGGAAGCAGTGTTGTGGGCAAAGGTGGTCCTGGGAGGGGCTGCCAGGATGTGGGTCTATCTAAACTCCATGACCTCTGACTTCCTGTCTGTAAAATGGGTAGTGGTGGTGGTGTCTATACCACAGGATAGGACGGGACAAAGTACTTAGCAGGGCTGGCACAGAGTCGTCTCGGGCCTTGGGCAGGCAGGTGCCTTCTGCGGTGAGAGCTGATGTGGGCTGCCCCCCACCCCCGGGACTGGGACCACGTCCCCAGCTGCCCGTTTGGAGTGCTGGGAAGGGCCACACTGGGGCAGCCCTCGGATTCTGCTGCATGGCCCTCGAGCTGCCTTCCAGCTCTCCTTGTACCGCCCTGGGGTGGCCCAGAACGTGTGCAGCAGAGACTGTGTACCTCGCTTCCCCAGCCCTCCCCGGGAGGGCGTCAAGGGGCTGGACGCATGGGTGCCCCACCAGACTGCTGAGCACAGCCACCACAGACCCAACTCTCCAGCATGGAAGCCCCAGGAGCCCATGGAAGAAGTGGCCTTCTAAGGAAGTCGAGCCATGACCCTGTCAGCCCAGGACCGGACGCAGTGGAAGGGCACCCTCAGCCAGGCTGGATTCCACAAGCGGACCTGGTGGTTTGAGTGAAAACCACACTGCCTGGTTAGGGCCCTGCACAGCCCTCTCAGGAGACAGGAGAGGTGGACGGAGGGACGGTGAGCAGCTGACCCAGCCCAGGAGGCATTAGTGCCTGCCTCATCCACAGGCTGCACTGAGCGCAGAGAGGCCAGGGGCTGGGCCCAGGCACACAGCCAGGAGAGCCCTCTCATGCCCACCATGCTGATCGTGGAAGCTGGTCCCCAGGACTGAAGGGTGAGGCAGCCCCATGTCAGCACCAGGCCTCCTTGGACGGGAGAGGTGGGCTGGGTGAACTGGCAGAAGGCCATGGCCCATGTGTGGCGGGTCTGAGGGGGTAATTCAGGCCGAAGCCCAGCCCAGGCAGGGTGTGACAGTCTGTTCATCCCTGAGAGCGGAGCTGTCTGCAGTCTCCAGTCCAGGCCCTCTCCTGCTCCCGAGGGCAGTGTGTCTCAGATCTGTGCGGCCCCAACGGCTTGTCACCTCTGCACTCCTGCCAGGCCTTCCAGGAACTGATTGGTGTAGACTGCATTACAGGGAGGGTGTGCAGCCACACTCTTCCCATGGGGTCTCTGACTCCTCCCACAGGGCAGACCCCTAGGGCTGGCTGTGCCCCTTGACCAGAAGCTGCAGCCCCTGTCAAGCCTTCTGCACTGGCCCCTCACTAACTGTCATCTGCCCTCCCTCCTTTGCCCTCCAGGCCCGGGATGGTGCTGGCTCCACAGCCGCCTTCCTGGGAAGTGCACTGTCCCTCATGCTGTCCTGCACCTGCCCGCATCCTGACCAATGTGCCACACCAAACCCTCCCCACATCTCCAGCCCAAGGAGTGAGCTGTATCCTGCTGGAGGCAAACCGACTCGCTACCCAGCGCTGCTCAGCTCCCCTTCTGCCTGCCACGAGCCCCCTCAGGGCCAGCCCACGCCTACCCACCCCAGCCAACACCCAGAAGTCATCCCACAGACTGGGCTTCTGGAGACAAGGGTGCTGGCCAAGTTGCTCACCGGAGAGGCACAGGAAACCTGTCCCGAGCCCATGGCGGCCCACTTGCAGGCCTCGGCCCTGCTCCCATTACACAGACCTGTGGGCACGTGAGCAGGTGGGAGGCCCAGTCTGGTGGGGAGGCAGAGCACCCCGGCCTGCCCAGTCACAGGTCTCTTGGCTTCATTCGCCGGCTAATACCGCCTAGGGCTCCAGGGGGACCAGCACACCCTCAGCCAGGATGCTCCAGCCACAGGGCAGGACCCAGGGCCTGCCCTGGTCACAGGATCCTGCAGACAGGAACCAACTCTGTCAGCCAGTCCCCCATCCAGGTGGTCCTCTCACCTGCAGGGCAGGCTTGAAGAGGCCCAGGCCCAGCTGATCACCTCCCAGCACGCCTCCACGTGTAGGGCAGCCCGCAGGCACACTGGCCTGGCACTGGCTGAAGACCCTGGGATGCACCAGGAGCTTCTCTGTGAGGCAAGGTAGATCCCTGAGCAGGAGAGAGAAGTGGGACGCCTGTGCTGGGCTGCATGTTGGGGGCAGGGTCATGGGTTCTCTGGCCCTAGAGCCTGGGCTGGCTCTGTGGAGGGTGGGGAGTACTAAGAGGAGGGCTGGAGGGAGTCTCCCGGGCTTGCAGCCCCCATTCTACAGGGGGGAACAGGTGGGGGACCCCTGCAGGGGTAGGGGCAGGACTGTGTCTGCATCCCTTCCCCCGGGGGGGGGGGAGGAGAAGGGCCACAAAGAAGGGTGGGGGCCCTCATAAGTCTCTTGAGCTTGACTCTCAATTTTCTAACTGAAAAATGGAGCCATCCTACTTCAGCGAAAGGTCGCTGGGCAGGATTTACCGAGGCCGGAAAGGAGCGAGCCAGGCAGAGGAGCAGCCCCCACGCCCATCCCCACCCCCACCCCCGCGATCCTCGGGCCTCTGGACAAAGCCCCTACCGGTGTCTGGCCGCCTCTGTGACCCCCACCCCGAGCCAGCCCGGCCGCCACGCCCTGGGGCGCGCGCCCTCAGCCCTCTCCGGCCCGGCCGCCATCCTCGCGGCCGCCTGCAGGGGCCGCCGCCTCTTCAGAAATGCGCCGCCTTTGTCTGGGCTGGGCCGCGCGCCGGGACCCTGGCCGGCTGAGCACTCCTGCGCCC